>NW_025335305.1:83787-143014 GCF_004798865.1 Varanus komodoensis
TGCCTTTTGGTACTGTCCATGGGGTTTTCATGGCAAAGATACTGGAGTGGGTTGCCATTTCCTTCTGCAGTGGATCACGTTTTGTCAGAGCTCTCTGCTATGACCTGTCTGTCTTGGGTGGCCCTGCACAGCATAGCTCATAGCTTCATTGAGCTATGCAAGCCCCTTCACCACGACAAGGCAGTGATTCATGGAGAAATACTATTTTAACCTGTATTAGTAAAGTATGGCTTCCAAATCATGTGAAGTACTGTTCCTCTCCAGTCAGACTAGTTAGACCTCATCTGAGTGCTGTGTCCTTAAACTGAGCACCACAGTTTAAGAAAGATGCAGACAAGTTGGAAAGCATTCAAAGATTTAATCGAGGCTGGCGAACAGGAGGGGGCGCTGCGCTTCTTCTTTTGCTCTGGCAGGCAAGGAACGTCACAGCAGGGGGATGCAGGGAAGGCATGGAGGGGGGACACCTTATTTCTCAACTTAATCAATGCACGTCGGTCTCAAGAGGGCCCCGGTCAGCTGTTCAGGCTGCAGGGTCTAAACTTGCCAGCCGCAGCCCTCTGAACTGCAGAGACGTAGTCACAACCCGGGGACGCGCGCAGCCCTTTCTACTGCTGGAAAGCCCCGATCCCTGCGCCTCCCCCACAGAACTTCACCCTCCAGAGCAAGCACTGCCCCCCCCCACCATCTTTTGGGCCGCCCAATTGCCTTTTAAGGAAAGGAGGGGACACAAGCCTCCTGCAAAAGTTTTCATTAAATTAATGTTCGGCTTACACATCTTCCCATTGTTTTTCTGGGGAAAAAAGCCGCCTCTGATTAAGAAGCATGAGTCATCAGAAGGTGCTTCACGAGTAACAGCATTTTAAAGTTTCGTCCGAAAATTCAGGCCCACCCATTTTGTGCAGAAAAGGCCTTTTGCGCCAAGTTGCTGGCCGCCCGCGCAAGCGGGTTAATTTGGAGATCCTCATCTCGGCGACGAGGCAGCAGCGCCTGCACCGCAGCAGGTGCAAGCAAGGCCCGTCCTACGAAGCCTTGTAGGTCTTCGCCTCGCAATGCGCCTCTCCGCCCGCTTCCCGTGGCCTTGCCGCAGCCTTCAGCCTTGGAGCGGGGCGATCCCCCTGCTGAAGCCGCCAGATTTCTGCCTGGGCTGAGGAAAGGACGTTCCCTAAATGGCTTTGTGCTGATTGTTGCGTGGACTTCGGTGCAGCTTGATTCCAAAAGAATCCTCTGAATTGGACGGACTTCCTTCTGAGTAAATATGAAAAGAGCCGCTTCCAGCTGGGTGGTTCCTGGCACTTTTCACCAGATAATGCTAATATTAAAGAATAGAAACCTCCTTTCAGCTCTGCTAGTAAGCACATTGTGAATGGCAGTGACTCGAAAAGGTATTTCCTTCATTGTATTTTTTGTTAGATTGATACTCTTTTCATACAGCAAACTCAAAGCAGCTCGCATCATTCTCCTCCTGCTCTCAACCTCTCAACAACAGTGTGGGAGTACTGTATATTTGTACTGTATATACAAATGCCGCAGATGGGGACTGCAGCCAAGAAATTAAAAGATATTGCTTCTGGAGAGGAAAACTATGGCAAATCTAGACAGCATAGTAAAAAGCAGAGACATCACCCAGCCAACAAAAGTGCATATAGTCAAGGCTATGGTTTTCCCAGTTGCAATGTATGGCTGTGAAAGCTGGACCATAAGGAAGGCTAAGCGCAAAAGGATTGAGGCCTTTGAATTGTGGTGCTGGAGGAGACTCCTGTGAGTCCCTTGGACCACATGGTGATCAAACCGGTCAGTCCTAGAGGAGATCAACCCTGACTGCTCTTTAGGAGGCCAGATGCTGAAGATGGAGCTCAAATAAGGATCCAAGTATGGCGTTGGGACGAGACAGATGTGATTAATGAACCTCTGTTATCACGCTGGTAACTTTCCGGTGGTGCGCCGCTGGGGCTCAATCTAAGCCCTGTAGGGGAGAAGATAGATTGCAGATGCTGTAACTCCCAGATGCTGTGGGATGGCAATTCTGCGCTTACTGGGAGAAAATCAAGCTTTTCTCAGCCGGATGGTACAAGAGAGATGTTAGCTCTCTGCAAGTCCTCGGCATACTTCTTTTTTGTTTAGTCTACTTTAGCTATTAGCATCTGATTTACTGGGAATTATTTTTATTTCTTTTTTCTGCAATGATACCCATGGAAAAAGCTGCATTTCTTGCTAATTGACATAAAGAAAGAAAAAATAGCCTTTCCCCCCACGGAGTTGAAAGGCAGTGAATTTCATGAGAAGAGAGAGCGCTCTTTGTAAGGAAAAGATCTTTTTTCTTTTTAATCTCTCCAAGGGCAAATAATTAAAATAACAAACTACTGATTAATTGAATTAGAGAAGTATCTTTCTTGTGTGTTGGACCTTTGTCAAGAAATAACGGCCTTCTTTGCTCCTTTGTTCCTGGGACTCTTGGACCCCTGCCAAATTATGGACGAAATTGGAAAAATACGGGAAACATTATCAGCAATACAGACCTCTTTAATAGTCTTGCAACTATCCCAACAGGCAATAATAGTGCAACAGAAGAATGGTTTAATTAAGCAACTTGACTGTTTCTTAATTGAACAAAAGGCTGGCTTTGATAAGCTAGATTTCTCCATTAACCAAACTTTGCAGAATATGCAAAATATCCAGCAAGTAGAAGAAAAGTTTGAAACTGGGAAGATAAGTAAATTATTATGGGATGGGCTTGTAAATAGACAACAAGCAGATGGATATTTGGAAACATCAAGAATAAATAAGCCTCTATGTGATTTGCTTGTTATGCTGGAAAAAGATAGCTGGGTTACAGTCCAAGACACATGATCTACTACAGACACTACGACACTAATGTAAACAAAGAAGCAACGGGCAGACACGATTTATTACATGATTTATCACAGGCATATTTTTTTGTACGAGCGGAAAAGTTGGCACAATCTGTGGAGCTAATTAGCATGAGGTTATTGGATTTGCTTGCTATGTTGGAAAAGGAGGAAACAGTTCATGAGTTAAGAGAGGCTTTGTTCATGTGGCTACATTTGAAAATTCTGTTACAGATATTACGATGTTATAATGTAAAGAAAACAGAAAGGTTTGGTAGAGCTGTGAAAAAAAATCAAAGGGAAGAGAACTTTCTTCCTTGTTATTTCAAAAAGGGATGACATAGAGGTTGGTATGCTCATATGTAACGTAGAAAAGCTAAGCTACTGTTCTTGGTGAAGCTTTAGTAATTCAGTTTAAAGAAATTTCGGCTAAAAGATATTATAGGTATTAGTTATCACCAAATAGATTAATCAATGGTGCTTTTAAAGATGTTAAGTGGATGTTTCTGATTTTATCTGTATTTGAAAATAAGAGAATTCATTATAGGTATTAATAATCACCAAATAGAGTTGTTAAGCCGTTTTAGGGATGATAAATGAATGCTTTTGATATTATTTGTAACTGTAGAGATTTTTCTCTTTCTTTTTGTTCTTCTTTTCATCTTAAAAAGGGATGATTTAAATAGGCTGGTATGTTCACATGAGATACAGAAAGGCTAATTTAATATGGTTGGTGAAAACTTAAAAATCTAGATTAATGAAACATTGTTAAAGGGATATCCCTGACTATATCTGTAATTGAAAATAGGAGAACTTACTTTTTAAAAAATATGAATGACTTATATGGGTAAGTCTATATGTGATACTGTATGGAGTTAACTATATTTGATTAAATGGAGTTTAAGTTAGATGAAACATTAGTGAGTTAAAGAAAATTGGCTTAAAGTTACCACTAAGCAGAGTAGTTAGGATTTTATTTCAATGTATCTTATTGTGTTGTAAGCCGCCCTGAGGCTTCGGCAAGGGGCGGCATAGAAATGCTATAATAATAATAATAATAATATCTTTTTGAAGTTACTAGTAATCGTGGTAGTGAGGAAGTTATTTGATAGATTTTGAATTGTTCAGAAATGTTTAGATGAAACCTATCACTGAAAAAGAAAGAAGTTGTTGTAATTTCACTTAACTTGGAGAAGCTTCCTTAAATAATGGTCAAGAGAAACAGGACTTGTAAGGAAAAAATGGGATTGATTTCACCAATAAAGAAGAAGGAAGATAGTGACTTCTATCAAATTTGGAATTACTTTTTTATTTGGCTGGAGAAACAGGACTTGGTTTTGATCTAAAGATGTTTTCATGTTATTATAAAAGGATTTTAGTATGATCATAGAATGTTAAAAGATATGTTGTAAGGGGCTGACCCAGGAAATCTGATGCGTGTGATGACTGATATGTGTAGTTTAAAATCTTAATAAAAATTTAAAAAAATGGAGCTCAAATACTTTGGCCACCTAATGAGAAGGAAGGACTCCCTGGAGACGAGCCTAATGCTGGGAACGATTGATGGCAAAAGGAGAAGGGGACGGCAGAGGATGAGGTGGCTGGATGGAGTCGCTGAAGCAGTCGGTGTGAGCTTGGGTGGACTCTGGGGGATGGTGGAAGACAGGAAGGCCTGGAGGAATGTTGTCCATGGGGTTGCGATGGGTCGGACACAACTTCGCGACTAACAACAACATATACAAATATACAACTGTACTGTATATGCTGCATAGCATCATACAAGTGTTCATTTAAGTAGTATCTTAGTAGCGGTAACTAGTTTGCCTTTTGCCTGCAGCCAACTGGATGCAGAAACATCTTGGCTCTTGAGAATGCCCAGTGGTAGCCAGCGTATATCTGTGTGTGAGAGGAAGAAATTGTCAGCAGGATCTGATAGAGTTTATTTGCTGCCTTTCCCACCCCAGGTTTGTCCTCAGGACCAAAGTCTCATGAAACAGCCGCTGGATTGCTCCAGCCAGAAGCAGCCTTTCTGCAGTTATCCCACTCTCACTGGAAGGTGCTGAATAACTACTGGCATGAGTACCTTCCTCTGTAATCCATCAGGATATGGAGTGCTTTTCACTTTCTTTATATTTCCCTCTATTTTTCTGAGTATGTCAACTGGCACCAGGAATTAATTCCAATCCTATTAATTAACCTCTCCTCTGTGGCGGCATCCAATCTATGGAATGCACTCCCCAGAGGGGTCCGCCTGGCACCATCGTTGTTTGTTTTTTGGTGCCAGGCCAAGACCTTTTTATTTAAACATCATTTTAATTGTTAACATTATTTATTGATTTTATATCTTTGACCAGGAAGTCTCCAATTATATTGTTTTTATATGGTTGATATGTATTTATTTATTGTTGTGAGCTGACCTGAGGCTTCGGCGAATGGGGCGGCATAGAAGCCTGCTAAATAAATACATAAATATTGTGCCCAAGCTAAAAGGTTCCATTGTTGGACTATGTGGTCCTGAGGATGACACTGGTATTCAAACAACCTATGACTTTGAGTTAACAATAAACAAAATGAAACTTTATTTATACAAGAAGCGCACCGATTTTAAGATGTTCAGCAACTTGAGTAAAAGTGTATAATAACCACTTCTGCACTCTCCCTTCAAACACTCCTCTCTCAGATTCTCCTTTCCCTCCTGCACTCACGTTTGTCTATCTCACACACTCTTGTAATATTTGACAACACAGGTTTTGACTCTCCCTGGTTGCTAATCTGCCCTTTAAGAATTTCACTGCCTCCCTTTCCTCACGGATCCCCAGCACTATCAGGGATTCCAATAAGATGGCTGCCTCTCCGGATCGGGCAAACTGCTGACTAGCCACAACTGTGAATTGATGACAGACCAATAGCATCTATTTCTCTCTCCAGCACACACCAAGCTCTGCCCACACACAGCCACCCGCCAATCAGCTCACTCACTCACCCCTCTTGTACCCCTCCTTGCCCTTCTGAAACTTGCCACATATAAAGGAAGTCTCAAAACACTTGGACTCATGGGACTTGACCTTGAAAGCTGCTGTCACATGTTATTTATCCGTTTCCTGTTTATGCTGTCCAAGAGCCTGGAGGAGTTCTGGGAGGTTGTTTGACACCCACAGACACTGCTAGGTGGTGCCCAAAAGGGAGAAAGCCCTTCTTGGGCAGATCCCACTGAGCATTCTCCACTGCTTATTGGGGAACTTGGAATTCCTTTTAATGTCCAGTGCCAGCACTGCCTGGATGCAAGCAAGTTCAAGCCGTGGAGCACTAGGCATTAAAATCAAGACTGTTCTTGTCTGGGGACTTTCCTAATAGAAGTTTCTGGTGTGCCATTTTGAGGAACAGGGATTCGTTTGTTCTAAAGAAACACTTTCAAAAACTGCAACGGGTATGGATATCCTTTCACTTCTTCCCCGTGGGCTTAAAGGATCACAAAATGGTTTGGCTCGAGCAAACTAGGTTTGGGCAAGATGGTTTGGGACTCAGAGCAAACTTGTTTAGGGTTGAATTTAAAACCCCACTGATTTCACCGGGATCATGGTTACACTCCCAAAACTGCCATCCCTTTGCATGCTTACTCAGAAGTAAATTCCACCAGATAAAGAGTCCTTGAAAGTTTTAAACTGCAAGGCTAGGGAAGGGACAGTTTACCTTGAGGGTAACAGAATCCCTCTTTCCTGCCTGCTTTTGCTTTTCCAGCATTTGCTTGGCTCCTCTGCCTACTTACTCTGCAGGTACATTTATTTTATTGAAAGCCTTTCATCCCATACCTCGGCCAAAAGGATCCCAGAGCAGAATCCCATACAATCAGTTGAAGAAGATGGAGCCCTGTCCATAGGCTTACAGGCGAAAAATACAGAATGCAAGGACAAAGGGGTGAGAAGAGGCAAAGCAGAAGCGCCCAGGGGGTTTCCAGCCCAGCTGCCGCCCTCTTTTCAAACCTCAAACTGCCTTAAGATGGGTTGCGTGGAGGGGCTGCAGGATCACAGCAAGCAATTTATCTTCAAAATCCATGCGTGGCTCCATCTTTTGGTCCACCAGTTTGCCACAGCTACCCCGGTTGGATAGCATCTAAAGCTGCAAAATGCCCATTAAGAGTTGGCTGCCTTTGAGCGGCCAGAGACCTATAAAACTCTGGCACTGGTCTATTTGCAAGCCGCAACTGTCAGCAAAGAGGCAGCTAGACTAACACGGATTTTACTTTATTCTTGTGCATAGTCACTGCTTTCCTCCACGACATTTTTATTTACACCACAAACACACGTGTTCCTATCCAGTTCCTGCTTTGGACTAACTAACTGAAGTTTTTGGACCATTTTCAAAAACAGCCTCAAGTACAGCCAATTGCAGTGAATCAAGCAACAAGTTTCCAGGGCAGCCTCCCTTATCCCAGTAAGGTGCAATTAGGGTACCAGCCTAAGTCCACAAAAAACCCACTTCTAGCCAGCAAGCATAGGAGTTCTTAGTCCTTTGCAGAACTAAGCTGCAGTGGGAAGAGGGAGATCTGGAAATGGAAAGGAAGAAGCAGGGTCCCTTTTACTTAGTTCTGCTAGTTCTGAAAGGGAACTCACTTAGGGGTTTTTAAGAGCTCCTGGCTAATCAGTTCTGGATTTTTATTTCAGTTACCATGGCACAGAACAAATCCATCCGCACTGGTGAGGCAGATCCGGTCACCTTACGGAGAAAGACTGAGCCAGGCTCCTTTGTGAAGCCAAAAGAATGGCTGAAGAGTCTCTCCAGTGAATAAGACTGGGAAGTAGGCAAAGAGAAGCGTTCCTCTGTCGGCATCAAAAAAGGCCACCCGCCCACCCCCCATGTTCAGGCACACCCGGATCTTCTTCAACTCCCCACTTAGGGACAGAGGAGGGCGAAAAAGGGAGCAGAGACCCCAGAACCCACCGGCCCACTTCCCCACAGCCCAGATCCCTCCCTCAGGACTGAAGTTAACATAGTCTTTCCTCTGCACAGATTTCCGGGCAACCCCCACAGCCCATTCCCCGTCGCTTCCCACGGAGACATCCCAGAAATGCCGGCCTGCGATGAACTCTCTGCATCCCAGCACAAAGGACCGTTCATTGAATCTCTCGGGATTGTCAGGCAAATGCTGAGCTTCGCTTTCCTCTTGCACACTTCGATAATCCTTGGACAGGAAGAGGTGGGGATTGGCTGTGCCTGGATCCAGGGTCACGTTTGCTGTAGCACAGAGAGGGAGAGATTGCGCAAAGAAAAGTGAGCAGGTGCAGTGAGAGGCTGGAGCCTAAACCAGAGGTGATGACCCTCGGAAAGCAATTCTAGCCATCTGGAGCTCCTCATGCTCCCCCTCCCCATTTCTCTAGCTACCCATCATTTGGTGCTTTCCAAGTTCTTGTGGATTTTCTGCTCCTCCATCCTAAAAGGCAGAAATGCCTCTCCTGAGGCTTAGCTGGGGGCAGGAGCCACAAGTCAGATCAGGCTGGTACTTCTGTCCTCACCCCTTTTTCCTTGCAGTTTTCCCCCACCCCCAAGAGCTTCTCCAAATGAAATCAGTCATCAAGGTAACAGAGGTTCAGCACCCATCTCCTAAACACTCAGGTTTACTAATCCTGGAGAAGCATTCCTGCGCACTTTATTTATTCAATTATATTCTGCAAGTAAATTAGTCCTAAGGACTCTCTAAGTGGATTACAAAAATACCCATAAAAACAGCATCTGATAAAAAAATATATAAACATATAACAATCACAAGAGGGGTGAGATATAGATTAAAATAATAGATTTAAATTAAGAACAGTATAAAACAGTACTATTAAAATTACACAATATAAAATCGTATTTTAAAATCATTTATTAAAATGTCTGGAAGACAGGGTTGTTTTTGCTGGGTGCTGAAAAGATTGTAATGATGGCACCAGGCAAACTGCTCTCAGAAAGCCATGCTGCAAAAGGGGCTCAGCCACTGAGAAGGCCCCTAATCTATTTGCTGTCCTCCTCAGCTCCTGGAGGGTGGCTCTCTCAGAAGAGCCTCCCCCTCTGGTCTTAGGGACCAGGTAGCTACTGTATATATGGAAGCAGGCAGTCCTTCAGGTCTCCTAGACCCAAGTCGTTCAGGGCTTGATATGTTAGCAAGTTGTTGTTGTTAACCGCGAAGTCGTGTCCGACCCATCGCGACCCCATGGACAACATTCCTCCAGGCCTTCCTGTCCTCCACCATCTCCCAGAGTCCACTCAAGCTCACACTGCTTCAGTGACTCCATCCAGCCACCTCCTCCTCTGCCGTCCCCTTTTTAGATCTTTGCAGCATCCGGCTCTCCTTTCACCACCAGATACATCTGCAACTGAGTGTCCTTTCGGCTTTGACCCAGTCGCTTCATTCTTTCTGGCGCTACTAGTACTAGCCCTCCGCTCTTCCCCAGTAGCATACTGAACACCTTCCGACCTGAGGGGCTCATCTTCCGGCATCGTATCTTTTTGCCTTTTGGTACTGTCCATGGGGTTTTCATGGCAAAGATACTGGAGTGGGTTGCCATTTCCTTCTCCAGTGGATCACGTTTTGTCAGAGCTCTCTGCTGTGACCTGTCCGTCTCGGGTGGCCCTGCACGGCAGAGCTCATAGCTTCATTGAGCCGCACAAGCCCCTTCGCCACGACAAGGCAGTGATCCATGGAGGAGGATGTTAGCATAAACACTTTGAATTGGGCCTGGAGCTCAACTGGTAAGCAGTGCAACCAATATGGGCCTGCAGACCTGCTCGTGGGAGCCACTGCACTGCCCTATTTTGTAACAGTTGAGGCTGAATTAAGGCCTGCAGGCAGGAACACATGCAACAAAGAAATAGTAAATAAATGTGGACAGCTGGAGGCAGAGGCTGACGCCTCCACTGATTCACTGTGCAGAAGAAAAACCTGCATGCAAGTATTTCTAGCTCAGTCCTGCAGATTTTGGAGCTAGGCACGGCAAAGAGGGTTCCTGAAAGTCCAATCCCTCAGCAGTCCCCATCCCTCCCCTAGATCTGGTCCTCGAGAGGACATTTACCTTCCTGCAGTTGAAGTCCATAAAGCAGAGCATCTGGGAAGACAAGGAGGAAGGACGTTTCAGCACAACAGCATTGTCCCACAACAAATCTTATCACAAGGACACCCCCGCCCCAGAACGTATTTTAAGTATTTCCATGGCATTCAAATTAGCATCGTGCTCTCAGAACAGTTTGCAGCAAGCAAGTTTGCAGCAATATAGCACCTATTCTGCTTCTCCGAGCAAAAGGTTAAGCAGGAGCGGAAACAGTGCTAGGATGAAGTTCTCCTTGCAAAGTTGCTTATGCATCAAGCAAGCCTAGGTGGTTGTTTGGAATGTTCCGGACTGTTTCGCAGACCGGAATCAGGACTGGCGAGCAGGTGGGAACCCAAAGGAGGGAACTGATGTTAAGGCCTTCAGCGGCCTCTGCAGCAGGTTGAGGCCAGCCAGCATGGGGGTTGTGGGAAGGCAAAACAGTGCAGCTTCACTCCTAAAGGGGAAGCCTCTCGATGATAAGAAGGCAGCTCAAAGGAAGTTCACGGGGGGGGGGGGCAAGAGGGACACAAGATCATTGGAAGAGCCCTGGTGGATCAAATATAGAACGATTTAGCCCCAGTTTCTGCTCACAGGGAGACCAGCCAGCTGCACCCATCTTCCCCAGAAGCTTATGCATGTAGGAATACTGCATCTGATGCTGGAAGCCCTCCATAGCCTTCTCCTCCGTGAATTTGCCCAATCCCCTTCTAAAGCTATCCACATGGGTGGCCATCACGAAATCCTGTGGCAGTGAAGGGCACCAAATGATGGCTTTAAATTATTCAGTAGCTGAATTATGCAGTCTCCAAGATGCTTGTGAGGTGACTTGACAGTGCAGTAAGAAAAGCTCAAGAAGATACATCAGATTCAGGAGGGGGAATAAATCCAAAAGGGTGCCGAGATGTTTATCCAGCAGCATCAAGGAAGCTATTCCAGGATGTTTCTTTTAAGACACTGACAGGACAGGAACATGTAACCACTCCAGCTGTTGCTACAGTACAACATCTGGAAGGTTCATCCCTGTACCCAACTACGGTCTACCATGATTCCATATTTTCTTTAAATGGACTCAACAGCAAAAAAAAATAATTTTATAATTAATTGAAAATAACTGCATAATGCTGGTCAGTTATCCCTGGAACTTTTCACATACTGGCCAGAATGCTGGTTTGCTTCTTTGGAGAGAGAGTTGCTTCTACATTTTCTCACTTACTGTCACAGATGAAAGCTGGGGGCATTTAAAAAACCACCTGAAATATTCAGGAATGATGCCCAGACTAAGGCTGTCTCTGTAGTTACGATTAAGAGCCCGCTGTCCTTACCCTTAGGCTAACACAATGCCCAGGATGAAGTCTTCGCACGCATTCCTTACCTTGGAACTGCTTCATGACACCCTTCAGGAAAAGATTTATATCAGAGGAGTCCCAGATCTTCCACTTCAATGCAAGAGGAAAAGCCACAGGATTTTCAAACTTCTTTCTCTCCTCACCCCTGGCGGAGAGAAGCAACATTAATCTCCTGCTACCTGTCCAATGTGAGCATTTCTAAATGGACAAAAAGGATCAGGAGAAAGCAAACAAAATCAAAAGTAAACCCAGGCAGGTGACAAAAGGAAGAGAGGCGTAGATGTGACTTGAAAAGGAGGCAACCCCCTCTATGGTTCCTACCTCAGGAACACGCCTGCAGCAATTTCATCCCCAAGTGGAGCCATATAAGAGACATGGGGAGAATTCTGGTGCAACAGTCTCACAGTTAAGGATCTGTACCCTTGAGCTGGCCCTGTAGCTAAGAGTTCCTTTTACATCCTACCTTTTAATAAAATCCTCAAGCTGACAGCTACCAGGGAAGTCATTAGTGATGCCTACTGAATTCAGTAGCAATCTATACTCATGGAAAGAAATGTCAACCCCATTTTCATTCTATCCCCCATAGCTGCCTGTCCCTCAAATGGTAAATCTTACAGAACCTGCTAGCTTTGTGAGTACATGCAACTAGCTCCATCCATGAAATCAGGCATTCTATTAAATGCATTTACTGTTTTTTAATGAAATGTTATGGTCAAATTCCCAAGGGCTGAATTACACATAAAAAACATTCCTTTTTATAAGTGTGCCACATTTTATTTTGGAGTATAAGTAACCACTGTATCCTGATCTGGTCCAGGATCCAACATGGCTTCCCTGATGAAATGCTGCCTTTATATACACTTTGGAAAACAGAAGATGCATTGCTTGTTTCATGGCCTCAGCCCTAGGTCAAACATTCCCCTTGCCATTCCTGAAAAAAATGTAGTCTCCTGGGCAAAGTACTCAATTATGCGACTATTTTAATCAGTCCAAGGTTTAACTGTTTGGTGCAATCCACTGATAAACATTATAGCCCTACTTAGGAGAGAAGAACTGAAGCAAACAAATATGATGCTGAGATTCTGAGAAAGAAAGAATGTGCATCACAGTGTAACTGGGGAAATCATTTCCTGATTGTGGTATCCTAAACCGTGTTTTGTATCATTGCTTTATAAAATGTGAAAATGTTCATCAGACAACATATATGCTCATTTGAACAAAAGTAACTGATTTTACGCAGTTATGAAATGGTTTTGAGGGGTGGTGTGTAAGAAATCTCTGAAAGGGCTTTTGAGAATACATTTTTGATCATTATTGATGAGTTTTCAGCAAAGAAGAGGGGGGACAAATATCTCTGGACAGTTTATAACCATTCATAAAAACACACACCATAAATACAATAAAAAATAGCACAACACTTTTTCCGTGTCCAAAATTCAAAAGCAATTTAATGGCTAAAATAAATTTCAGTGCAAAGTAGACTTGTTGGAAACAACTGATTCGAATGTCCCATCCTGCCACTAAATTCCCTTAAAAATAACTATTGCGACTCCAATTCAGTGAAAACCTTGCATCGACCGAGTAGTGGGAAGGAGTGACTACAGACCCCCATGCCTTCCTAGATTTGAGCATTAGGGAATCCTCTGAAGCTCACTTTAAAAGAGTTGATGGCGGAAGCCTGCTGTGAAGAGGAAGCGAAGGAAAAATTCTGCTCACCCATTGCTAAATGTTGCCCTTCTTTTCTCCCCAGTAGCCCAAACACCACACCCTTCACACAGGATACAAACCCCTTCACCAAGCAAGAAGAACAGGAGCATCCACTTACTTCTGCAAGCTGCTTCTAACATCCTAGAGGTGAGAAGGAAAGAGGGGATTCAGTGCCTGCCATAAGCCATGTTACAAAGCTCCTTCAGACCCTGGAGTGTGAAGTCCCGGTGTTTGCCTGCCTAACATTCCACTCCAAGACAGGGAGTGAAATAGCAAAATGCCCTGCAGCAAGGGAAACACCTCTTGGTTTTATGGAATAAACCTTCACTACTACGGGTTTTTTAATTCTTTTGGTGCAGAGCAGTTTACACCCTTAAAGTGTTACTGTAATCGACACACTCAGATATAGGGTGGTGGTGAAAGAAGGTGTATGTGCATGCATATATGGATGTAAGTGAGAAAGATAATTGGGATGTTTGTACAGGAGTATTTGGTGGGTGGGTGGGTGGGTGGATGGGTGTGTGTGTGTGTGGGAGGGAGGGAGGGTTGTATGGGGGATGGTGATCCTGAGGAAAAAAGAGTGCAAGTGACAAACTATAGAGAAAAGGGGCCGAAGTGGTCAGCAGAAAGAATTCAGGAAAAGTGAAATGAGTGTTTTCTTACGCTTCACAATTTCAGATAGTTTTGCTTACACCACACCCGTGCTTTGAACTCAGTTTCTTGGGCATGCTTCTTTCAACTTCACAGACATACTTACTGTAAAATAGGTGCTATCTGACTGGTTGTGCCCAACTGTTTTGTGACAGAGCATTGGAGATTTTAACTGTGTCCATGGACACAAAAAGCTTAGAAGAGCCTGCTGTCATTAAACCAGGTATTCAACAGTTTGGAAATAGTCTACCCATGAAAAGGAGGCACTTGGGCATGTCTGTCACCACGTCACCTGCAAGAGTTCAGCTGGTGGCTGCTGATACTTCTCCTCCATTTCCAGGATGATGCTTTCAAGAGAGGAGAGCTCCTTGGAGAGTTTGAGCAGGTGCTCATCCCTTTTCTTGGCAATCTCCTTCTCCAACTCTTCTATTTGGGCCAGCAGAAGTTTCTCTTGTTCTTCCAGAAACTGCCGCAGTTGTCTGAACTCAACCAGTGTTTTCTGCATCTCTGCTTTTGTTTCCCACTGCAATAAGCAGATGAACAAATGTGGGGCTAAGTCAGGAATTTAGCCAGTCTCTTCAGGTCAAGAGCCGTACGCCATAGCCCAGGAATTTTGCAGCAAAGGCACGTCTGACGTTCATAAATATGAAATCAACATCCATCAGGAAAAGAGTTTGCTAAAATTTAGAAAAGCTCACCTTAATTAGCTTTTCTAGGAAATAAGCCATTCTACACAGAAGTAAGGCTGTCTTGGGGTTTTCCCTCATTTTGTATTAAATTTTTTTTCCAAGTTCAACATCCCAATAGAAATGAGCCACTTACAAGCAGGCTTTGGCTTTCTTTTTCTGTGTCTGCCTTATATTCCAGAATGTTACTTCTTTCCATCCTCAGAACTGTCAGGCAGTTTGCAATTCGATTCTGCAGAAAAAACATAAGTTAAGGCACAAATAACTCAGAACCAAGAGTTTTGAGCTGAACCTTACACTTACTGATAATTTTAATTTTATATTTGTAAATCAATGTATTTTTTGTATTTTTGTATTTAATGGTAATTTATTATGTACTATTGTATTTCAATGTATTTTACCATGTTGTAAGCCGCCCCGAGGTTTCGGCAAGGGGCGGCATAGAAATGTAATAATAATAATAATAATAATAATCTCTCCTTGTAGTGTCAAGATTTGTGGAGGGTGGGGTGCTGATATACCCTGCTCAGCCTGTTCTAGTTTCAAAATGATAAACACGCTTGGAATCTGCCTTTCAACCATCAGCCAGTGGAATATTGGGGGACATTCCCTACCACCACCTCATGCCAGCATCACTGCTTTGCTTAAGCAAGCAGAATATGAGCCAACAAGCGGAATGAGTCAACAAGGTGATGACTCATTTATGTGGCTGCATAAAGGGCAACTGCTCTTTTAGGCGCATTAACAGAAATACCCCTTCCAAATCACATGAAGTGCTAGTTCCCCTTTACTCAGCACTGGTTTGGCCTCATCTGGAGTAGAGTATCCAGTTCTGCACACCACAGTTGAAGAAAGATGCAGACAAGCTGGAAAAGATTTGGAGTAGAGCAGCAGGAATGATGCAGGGCCTGGCGACAAAGCCCTGTGAGGAGAGATTGAAAGAGACGGCCATGTTTAGCCTCAACAAGAGAAGACTGAGAAGAGATAGGATAGCACTCTACAAATATTCGAAACGCTGTCACAAAAAGGAAGGGCAGGATCTCTTCTCGCAGAGGGCAGGACTTGGAATAACGGGCTGAAGTTACAAGCCACGTTGCGGCTGCACATCAAGAAGAACTTCCTAATTGTCAGAGCAGTATGACAATGGAACCAATGACCGCGGGAGATTGTGGGCTATCCCACACTGGAGGCATTCAAGATGCAACCAGGGAGCCATCTGAGAGGGATGCTTTAACTGGGAGCCCTGCCTTAAGGGGGGGGGGGGGGGTTAAGCCAGCCCTCTGTCCCCTTCCCTCTAGAATTCTATGGTTCAATATACAGATTTACATGACACAATTCTACTGGTGTGAGTTTGCTCACAGGGGATCATGGCCACCTTCTCATGACTTAATATTCTGGATTTATGAGTCGGGCTTCTGAGGAAGCAGTCACAGCCCGGTGTGCCTGGCTGGAGCATGCTGGAAGTTGTAGGACTTTCTTGTCCAAACACACACAGGATTTCTCCCTAAATTACTTTTTCATTACACAAGACCAGAGGTATCTTACTGCAGCCCAAAGGATGTAAAGAATACCTATAAAAATGAGTTTTCAAAAGATTTCTGACCAAATGAAACCAGGAGGGTTTTTTTTTTTAATCAACTGTTTTGCACATGTTCCTCACACATACTGAACTGGTTTCTTTTTCAGATAAGCAAAGGAGGCTCACCTCTACTTTGAAAGTGAAATGTGGCCTCACTAAACCTAAACATGCCTGCTCAGAAATAAATCCCACTAATTTCAGTAGGTTACAGTCCTAAAGAACTGGGTTTGTGACCTAAATCCTAGCTCATTATCAAGCAATTTTTACAAGTGAATAAGCTTATTTCCAGAAGAGGTATTTACAACACACATTTGCCATGCCACATGCATGGAATTTTGCACAAGATCCTGATGGTGTCATTTTTTACCCGCAACCTTATGCTTTCACTACTGCTTTTTCTGTTGTTGCCTTTGCTCACAAAAAATCCGTAAGGAAGGAACACAGCTAGAAAAGACCAACTTTAGATTATGGATGTAATAGTTTTCCAGAGTGCCACCCTCTTTATATGATAATATTTGCTATGTTAAAATGTAATAAACCAGCCCTGCCATATTTAGGGGCCTTACTGTTTGTTTAGCCTTGTGGGGCATTGGACATTTAACCCCAAGTCTCACCCTGATGGCACTCCTAGAAAAACAACGGTGGCACAATTACTTTTATTAGATTAAATTATTATCATCTGCCTTCCTTTCCCTTGTCAGAAACCCAGGGCAGCTTATAAGGTTCTTCAATTGTTTTGTCCTCACAATTTCAACCCTGTGAGGTAGGCTCAGCTGAGAGTGACTCACCCAAAGTTCTCAGTCAGTTTCATGGCCAAGAGGGGACTAGAAGCTCCGTCTTCCAAGCCTCTGGGCAACATTCCAGCCACCACACCAGGGCACATGAAGCCTTTTGACAGGTTGCACTTGCAGCCACTAGCTACATCTTTTTTCCTGTTTTACGCTGGAGAAAGCCCAAGGCCCTCACTCTAGAACAATACCAGGCAGGGAGAGCAGGGGGCTTTAAGCTTCTCCACAGGAATCTGTAGCTGGCAACCTAAACTGCAGGGTGGACATCCTGACAGAAAGCGTGGCATGGGAGGGCAGGGGAAAGAGCAAGCACCCTCAGGTGCTCCCCCAGACCTGGATCTAGATCAGACCCCCTATGCTTTCTCTGGAGTAAAGCAAAACAAGGAATGTGTGCTTTTGCTGCAAGATGTTCTTACTAGAAGAGTTACTCTACAAAAAGCCAACTTCTGCTCTCCCTCAGCCATTAACTGCCCAGAGAGCCTGAGCTATTAGGCAGTACATAAATGAATTAGTTTAGATAGATTAGATAGGATAGGATAGATAAAATTAAGACCTACAGCCATTTCTATGGCTAAGGAGGTCATCCATGGCTGTACCCCATCTTTGGAACATGCTCCTGAAGGAGGTACGCCTGGCACCATCTTTGTTTTCTTTCTGGTGCCAGGTGACAATCTCTTTATTTAGTAGATGTTTTGATAGATTGGGTTTAATATTGTTTTTAGTTAATACAGTCAATAAAAGCAGTTTAACTGCATTATTGTATTAATTGTTCTTAATCACCAGGAGTTGCCAAATTGTCATTTTGTTTTAATTGGTTTTATTGTTATTTGTTTTTATTGTAACTGCCCTGAGAGACCTTCAGGCCATGGTGCGGTATAAAAATGTAAAAAAAAAAAAATGTAGTAGTGGATTTCCTACCTTGTACTCTTGAGAAGCTTCCTCTATAGGAATCACCTCATGAGATTTGTGCACCTTGGACCTGTCACACACCACACAGATGAGGATGTGATCGTCTTGACAGAAAAGCTTCAGGGGCTCCTGGTGTTTCCCGCAGAGTCCCTGCTTCACCTGCTGAAGGTGGAGCGTTTTGGCGATTTCTACAACGTTAGCCAGCTGCCAGTTCTGGCTGAATTTACTTCGCGTCATTGTTTCTCTACAGCAAGGGCAGGAGGCCTCGGTGTCCGTCTCCCCCCAGCCTCGGACCAGGCAGCCTCTGCAGAAATTGTGCCCACACTCCGTGACGGTCACGGGATCTTTGAAATACTCCAAGCAGATGGGGCAGGTCACTTCATCGCAAAGGGCCTGGATGGGGCCCCCAGTAGCCGCCATGGCTGCGGTACTGGTCGCCCACCGCCCGGCTGTTTCTCCTCGTCAGCGGATCCTTGTCTTAAAAGGAGGAATAGCAACATATTACATAAATTAAAGCACCAATTTAAAACGCAGAACAAATCAGCAGGCACCCCTACTTGAGAGAGCGAGCGAGCGCACAGCTTATACAAAAGACTGGAGACCTAGCAATCCTCTGCGGAGGGAGATTCCCATAGACAACCAAAACATTGCGAGGCGCTCACAGCAGGGCCCCTACGGATAAGCGCCGTATTTGGGGCAAATTCAAACAAGAGAAAGCGGTCTTCCAGGGACAAGATATGCAAGGCTTTAAAGTTAAGCACCGGCTGCAGAAATCAATTGCAAGATACGTGGCAAGCAGCGACAGAAAACGGCGCGGTGATGATCTCACGCAGCAAGCATGCCAGGCAAGTAGGGCACCCGGCAGACTTCACGCACACTTACGTGAGAATGGAGCCCCCGCCGAACTCGCGAGGGGCTACCGAGGAACGCGCGCAGAATCCGGCTGCAAAGCAGCTCCAGCGCGCAGCTTCGAAGCCCGGCGGCGGCGCCTCCCTGGGCGAGGCGCTGCAACGACGTTCCTGCCAGTTTGAGCGCCCGGAACGGCACTGGAGGAAACAGAACCGAAAGCCCTGCGAGGCAGCGGGCGAGGCGATGGATAACAAGCGCAGCCAATCCAGCCTAAAAACAGGGAGAAGGGCGGGACTAGCTTGCACTGCTATGACCAATCAGCGTCCCTCGGAAGGCCCCCAGCAAGGTGCCACCCGCCTCCACGCGAGAGCAAGTGCAGCCCATCAGCGCCACAGAGCTAAAGAGAGGCGTGATTCGTGAGATTTCCGGTCGTCTCTGGACACGCTCCGTTTGCTGGCTTGGAGCTCAGCCCCGTATGCACAGAGAAGTTCTCATGGCCAGTTACATCATCAAAAGCATCTCTCATTAGCGCCACTGCTCTTCTGCTGGCGGGGAGATGTTTTGTACAAAGAGGGCTTTTCCACGGGTGCTGTATTCTGCATTTTTTGTGCATTTTAAGCTGTGTTTTTCATGTATTAACTTCATGATAGGTGTTAACCTGTTGTAATTGTTGTTAGTCATGAAGTCGTGTCCAACCCATTGCGACCCCATGGACAACACTCCTCCAGGCCTTCCTGTCCTCCACCATCCCCAGGAGTCCACTTAGGCTCACACCGACTGCTTCAGCGACTCTATCCAGCCACCTCATTCTCTGCCATCCCCTTCTTCTTTTGCCATCAATCGTTCCCAGCATTAGGCTCTTCTCCAGGGAGTCCCTTCTCATTAGGTGGCCAAAGTATTTGAGTTTCATCTTCAGTATCGAGCCTTCTAAAGAGCAGCCAGGGTTGATCTCCTCTAGCACTGACCGGTTTGATCACCTTGCAGTCTCTGAGATATTTTATATATATATATATATGTGTGTGTGTGTGTGTGTGTGTGTATCCTATAGAATCCAAGCAGTGACGATACGGGAGGCAAAGTAACAAGCAGAGAAGTTTAATTCGTTCTTGCAAGAGCAGGCACCCACCTCACAGGTAGCGTGCCGTTCACACACACAACATTCACCTTTATCCCTTTCCCCGGCTCGCAGGCCCTACCTCTTTTCTCCCATTGACTGGGCTACTCGGAGGGCACAATCTTCTCTGTCTGCCTACAACATACTACCCCTTAATATGATCCCCCCCCTTGCACATACAACCCATGTTCATGCTAATGAGCCTATGACCTATGAGAGGTGTGTCAGTTACAATTCATAAACCTATTAAGCTTGTGCACTAGGCCTAAAAGTTGAACAAGTCAAAATGGCCTTGAGAATTCTTCTTGGACGCCAATTTGCTCCTTAAATCAAAATGGGGAGGATGAGATAATGAGAACAGGCCTCTCTTCAGACTCTTTACCTCCCATTATAAAGTAATCCATTGCCTGCTTTCCTCCACTGAAGGTGACAGTTTTACCACTGTCCCCCAATTTTACCCCTTCTGGCATTTCTCAGGACTTTGAAGTAAAAAGGCCCTGCGTCTCTTAAAAACAACCATTTACATGTTTTGATTCTCGGCCTTTTGGCCTTAAGAGACTTCAATTAACCCTGTATTTCACTCTTTCTTTGGTCTTGTCTTAACACTTAGTAACAGTAACTCCATTTCTCACAAGTTCAAGGGACTCGCAGGAGTCTCCTCCAGCACCACAATTCCAAGGCCACCGCAATTCTTTGGCGCTCAGCCAAACATTCTTCTGTGTTAACCTATAAAGTCCTAAACAGCTTAGGACCAGGATACCTGAAGGAATGTCTCCTTTCCTACATGCCCTCATGCCCTGTCGCACCTGACGGCTCGATAGAGACGTCGACTCGTGAGAAATAGTCAAATGTTCACAATGAGAATCAGACATTAGAACAAGGGGAGTTGCACTTGGGACCTAGTAAACAAATGACCCCCCTGCAGCATGTCTCTGAGACTGCTGAGCAGATAGTCGCCCCACAGCATAACGGTGAGGCTTCTGCGCAGGTAGCTTCTTCCCATCCTGAGTCCGAGGTGCTGGAACAAGCTGCTCCCCCCGCACCACCTCCTGACTCTGCAACTGCTGAGCAGAGTTCAGGAGATCAGGAAGAGGAAACGATACTTTTGGCAGATGCCCAAGTTAGGAGAAATTTACAACATATGGAACAAATGAGAAGATGGGACAAAGGTTCGTCCCACCCACAAGTGGAAAGACTTGAGAGGAAGAGCTAATCCCACGTGGGCTCCTGAGAGATTTCACTAAGGGGGAAGCAACTAGACTGTTAGGAGCTTCTCATTAGAGCTTATCTGTTACATGTAAATCTTGTGGAAAGTAGCAATAAAAGACTTTAGTCTTCTGGCCGGCTGCTGTGTGAGTTAATTGGAGACGTAAGTTACAACCTCAGGACATGCCCCTTAGGATCTGTAGAGGAGGCTCTGCTCCAGGAACCCTCCCTGAAGGAAGTAAAGGTCTCTACCCAGAAGAGGGCCTTCTTTGCTGCGGCACCCAGTCTCTGGAATGCACTCCCCGGAGAGGTTCGCCTATTCCTTCCGGTGCCAGGTGAAAACCTTTTTATTTACTCATCATTTTAAGAATTAGAAATTTTAATTGGTTTCAACATCCACAGTCACTTTGAGTTTTTCTTTTTTGCCTTTGTTTCTAATTTTGATTTGGACTTTTGTTGAGATTAAGTTCTGCTGTTTATAGGGGTTGTTTGTTGTTATTGATACAGTTTTTGTTATTTGTTGTTATAAATTGTTAAAACAAATTGTAAGTCGTCCTGGGACGTTTTTCTCATGTAGGACAGGTGTTGTGCAACACATAAGACTCCTGGGCTTGAACAAGTGAGGCCGGCATTCAAGCCCCTGTTCAGCCAAGGGACCAGAAAGCGCATTGGATGGCCATGGACAAATCGAAGAACATCCATGAATCTGGAAGTTCCATGGAAGAAGGCTAAGACAAAACATAATACATAAGATAGGGAGGGTTCCGAGAGTCCAAAATGAGACACAAACCCCACAGGAAGAAAAAAATTAATGTAACAACATCTAGGAACACATGAGAAGAATACTGGGCTGTAATGAAGAAAACAGGCATTCTCCTTCTTTTATTTATTAGATGCTTTTGTTAACCGCCTTACCAAGGCTCGAGAAACAAAATGTGGGAAAACAGATCTACAAATGAGCAGCTGGATCTACTTAAAAAGGAATGACAAATACTCTTAACCACTGCCTGCATAAATTAGGGTATACGTTCCCTTTGAGATAACTTTCAGTTGGATGGGTTTTGTTCAACCTCTACCTCATGCCATCTGAATCCCCTTCTCTCTATCCACTCCTGTCTGAGCATCTGCCGCTTGTTAAAGAGCATGTGAAACAGCTGCTCCAAATGTAAAGTTTACGCCTAGTACACCAGATCCCTTAAACAAAAACATACTGTTTTCCAAACAGTACATTGGACACGAATTGTTAGATTCCTTAATGGCAAATATATATTCTTTGCATACTGGTAGCTGTGGGTGTCTCTGGGACGGGATAAGGAAGAAAGGGGAAACCAGAAAATGCACTTGGCTACTAGGGCATTTCTGACTGGCCCTAGTAGCCTAGCCAAGCCAAGGATGGCTATTGCAGGGCTGCTCACCTCCTCTGGGCTTGGCTGTTGCTCCCTGATGCTCTTGGGAAGCCCCTGCTCAACAGTGGCCAAGAAAACACCCCACTGAGGAGCCACAAATACACTTGCCAGCTCACCACTACCAGCCACACCTTTGCTCTGGCAAAAGCACAAAGCCAAGAAGGCCACCTGCCCTTCCTTTGTTCTTGGAGAAACAGGATGCTGACGGAAACAAGGGAAAACACACAAGGGCTCTCTGGTTCTCCAAGCTGCAGGCTGCTGGGCTGCAGCTTGGAGAACCAGAGGCTTCTTAACATTTCCTCAATGTCTGGAGGTCAGCCCAATGGGACAAGCTGTGATGAATGGAAGGAACTCATCCTGCACGTCCACCCTTCTCCACGACACACACACACACGCAAATAATTCTTCTGAGCTAGAAGCTCAGGGTCCCGTCAGAAGGTCCTGTCCATTCCCTATAAAGTGGGAGGCAGGGTCATCGTGCCAGACTGCATTTTGGCAGGCTACCAAAGCAAACCAAGATGCAATGACCGCCCTCCCATCCATGACCCCCCATTTCCTGCTGGAAAGGGAGGTAAGGAACAGGCCAGCCTGCCCAATTTGGGCTCAAGTGGCTGACATGCCTGCCACAGGCTCTTCAGCTGCACCCAGTGTCACACTGTTCCCAACCTTGAAGTTCAGGACGAGACAACGATGGCCACATAAATGGAGGATCCCTCCCTCCTGGTGCAACTCCAAAATGAGGAGGGAGGCCCTTCCCTTACCAGAAGCCCACCATGGTGAGTGAAAATGCAAGCAGCCAATAGCTACGTAAGTAGAAGCAAAGTTGGCCACCGCAACACCCATTTTTGATTTCTTTCTTTCCTAAGGATATTACTTAAGACTAATAATAAATTACCTCTGCTAAGGAAATATGCCAGAGTGAGAACTCTGAGAACAGTCACAGGGAAAGAATTATCTTAGCTAGTTTTCTGACATGGAGGCCTTTGCAAAGTTACAGAAGTTGTTTTTTGGGCTTTCATAAGATTCTTTCATTTCTTACGAATTATCATCCTGGTTTTGTAAGGAACACCAGTAGACTCTATGAAGCAGGGTGGGCTCCAGGAGAGATGCTGAGGCGGGCACTCCCGTGAACATAAAAGAAGGGGAAAATCGTCTCTCCAGAGAATGAGGCAGAATATGTAAAGACGGGTAATGCTGTGTCAGCATCAAAAAAGGTCACCCACCCCCCATCACAGTTCAGGGACACACGTATCCGCTTAGGCACCCTATGCAAGGTCAGAGCAGTGTAAAAAGGGGGGTTGTAGGCTGTGTAGTTACCTTCCCACTTTCCCACAGCCCAGAAGCCCTGCTCAGGACTGAAATCAATATCCCCAGCCCTTGCCACAGACATTCTGGCAACCCCCACGCCCCACGCATCCTCACGTGCCACAGCTACTTCCCAGAAATGTCTGCCCGATACAAATCCCTCAGCTCCCAGTACAAAAGGCCATTCATCGAATCTCTCTGGATTTCTGGGCAGGCTTCGATAAACCTCGCCCATTCGCACGCTTTTGCAGTCCTTGGATATGACGAGTTGGGGATGAGCCGTTTCTGGCTTCAGAGTTACATCTGCTGTTGGGGGTGCAGGAAGAAGAGGGAAGAAAACAGGCATCATCAATTGCAAGTTTAAGACGTGTGTGTGTGTGTGTGTAAGAGAGAGCATGCCAATGTGGTATATTAGTTAAGCATGTGGGTCTGGGACTCAGACAATCTGGGTTCTAGTCCCCACTCTGCCATGGGGCCAACTGGGTAACTGTGGGTCATTCACAGGCTCTCAACCTACCCAACCTACTTTGCAGGGTTATTGTTGTGGGGATAAGACTGAGAGCAGCAGGAAGAGAATGATGTAAGCCGCTCTGAGTTCTTTGTAAAAATAAGGCAGAAGATAAATTAATGAGTAAACGTCCTCTGTGCACATGGCACTTTATGACCTATAAGAAAACAAATCCTTCTCTTCAGCAATTTAAGATCTAAAAGTCAACACCAGGACAATAGAGGAAGGGAAGTGGAAGCAGAGGTAAAAAGAGGAGAAATGTGCACTTCCTTCTGCTGCAAGTGAGCTTTTCTAAGCAGGGCTTCCTCCAGGATCAGAGGCAGTGTGCGTAAGCCAGTTGCTGGGAGCTTGAGTGGGAGAGGTCCTGTGTGAACAGACTGCTGGACTGCAGGGCCCCTTGGTCTGATCCTGTTTGCAATGCTTTTCAGCCTGCTTTGGGTGGCCCTGAGAGGAATGACACAGCAGTACTTGTGGATGGTGCCCTTGTGGCTTGTGATTCCAAACAAGACCACGTTTTCTCCACTCCAAAGAGATGCCCTAGAAAGGTGGTGAGAGAACTCAGGAGAAGAACTGTAGGGTGCCAAAATTATTAGACGCGCTCAAACTACAGCAAATGAGAAATGACAAGTGTCCAATAACAACCTCATTTAGAAAAGCTTAGCTACTGGCAGAATTGCGACAATTAGGGGATCAGGCCAAAGGAAATGAAGAAAGGTGGGTTTCAAGGAGAGATCAGAAGGAACCGTGAGATATGTTCTAGGAGGCAGTTCCCAGAGATGGGACAAGTGCGGAGTCTTTTGTGGGATCAGGAGTTTTTATTTGTTTTTCACCATTTAAAACTTTTAAATAGTTTTTTTGGTTTTATGATATTTTTATTGTGCTTTTCTCATTTGTTTTGATGGAATGAAAAGCTAATCCAGATTGCTGTACTTCTGTTATTCTGCTATGCTACCATGCCATCTAGAGTTTATACAGCAGAAAAGTACAGAAAGGCAGAAAAGGAACAATTCACATAGTGCTCCAGTCAACTCTCCAGTGAAACCAATAGAAACTGCAAATTAAACAGATAGAAAAGCTTAAAATTGAAGAACTCCCCCCCCCCCCAAGGTTATAAAGGGAATTGTGACATGAAACTGGCTGGAATCATATTCTCTTCCAAATCAAGAGGACTTCAAGGCACTGCATTCCAGAGGGCAGGGGTATTCGACCTGTTTTCCATATTGGAAGAAGGCATTAGCCTGAAGTCGCAGCAAAAGCTGACAGCAAGCTAGTCATGGGCAAAGGGACGAAATGCTCTCCACATTATCCTGACCCAGATTTTATTTAATTAAAAATACTACTACAGGAGTGCTATCTGAGCACATTTATAATTGTGAGTTTGTTCTGGAGCAATGCTAGACCACTATTTAGAGTATGAAGAAAAGAGTGTTATGGGAGAGAATAGCAAAGGATGTCTCTTTATGACAGCAAATTACAGAAAGAAGTTTTCTTCACACCAAGAGATCTTTGGAAAGTTTTGAATGGTGAAAAGGTAAGGGGGCATATCTTTTGGAGTCTCCCTGTCTTAGGGAAGAAACACGTGAGGGTCTGTATGCAATTGTGAAAAGGAAGAAAAGAAAAACTGCAATCCACAAACAAGAGAAGCAAGCTAAGTGCTAACCTGAGCAATGAAAGGCTGGGGTGCTTTTCAGGCAAATATGAGATGAGGCAATGGGGATTTACCATTTGTATCATTTAAGTCAGCCTTTCCCAGCCTTGTGCCTTCCAGACACCACCTCTGAAAGGAGGTGGAGAAGGATGGAGCAAGGCAAGAGGTAATTCAGCAGTGGGTATTATCTCAATGAAATCTGCATTTTCAGAGATTCCACGGGAGCAAAGAAATCCATTAAAAGGCCCACACTTTTTAAAAACTGGCCACTATATGTGATGTATCTTAATGAGTTAACACAATTTTTTAAAGGTGCTAATATTTGTTAAGCTTCCTGCCTGTGAGAAATGCCATGAAGAGTTTTTCCATGCAAATGGTTACAGAAGCTTGCCTCCAACTGCTAAACATCAGGGTAAACAATATGGCATCTTTGTAGGTGGGTTGGAGCTGTTGCTGTCCTGACTTTGGGCATCCCAAAGGTTTCTGTGGCTGCTACTGGAAACAGAATGGATATCTAATATTTGAGGTGTGTGTTCAGAGGAGAGGGGGTGAAAAAATATGGAAAATTAGAGTAGTGTGAGTGAGGAGCTGAAGGAACCATGAAACAACAGCTGACAGATGGAAGGGGGTAAAAACGGTTTAGCTGGGGAGGGGGGATTTGCTTAAGAGACTGCTAGCTCTAACCCGGCCTTCCCCAGCCTGTCAGACATTTTGGACCACCATTCCCAGAATTCTTGACCAAAAACCATGTTGTGAGGCTGATGGTTCAAGACACCTGGAGAACACCTAGTTATGGAAGGCTGTTCTAACTGCATTCATCCTAGATCACAGTTTATTGTTTGTTTCACTGCTCCTTAGACCAACACATTGTCTTAGTTCTCCTGTCACTAGGTCGCTTTGAATGAATGGAAACAAGCAGGCCTGCTGGCTCCCACACACCTGCACTTGCTGAATCAAGCATGGGTTGTTCTAGGGTTGCAAACCTGGCCTGTGCTTCCCACAACCGCCTCCAATTTGGGGTTCGGATATCATAAAACCAGAAGTTGTTCTGAATTGTTCAGCTCAGTGGGAATGGATGAGCAAGTGGAAGCCAGCATGATCACATACTTGTCCTTCACTATATAAACAATCCACAGTTAATGAACTGTTTCCATGAATAAACTAGTTCTCTGCTTATTAAGTCTGAGTAACTGCTGAAACACACACTTTTAAAGGGCTTTTAACACCAATGCTGATTAGCTACATGGTGCTGTTAATTTAGAACAAAAGACTGTGACAGCAGACAAGACTGAACTGCAGCCTTATCCAGCAGGGCAACTCTTCTGTCAATAGGACATGTTAAAAAAAACAAACACTGAAATCATGCATAGCTAGGAACCGAACTCTTGATTATTATTTGCACTATTAACTCACCAATGGTTCTAGAATCCTCAATGGAGCAGCGGAATTCCAATAAAATAAAACAAACTACTTTTCTGTTAAATCTCCTTCTCTCCTCCTAAAATATAGCACTCTATCAGCCCCTAAAATTTACCTTCATGCAGTTGAAGTGTAGATGTCATAGCATCTAAGGAAGAAAAAGAAACAAGATTAAACCCCAGACCCTATAACAAAGTTTGCAAACACAAAAATATAGAGAAGGGGAGAGAAATCTAAAGGAGAGAAAATAGGGACAGAGTGCAACAAAGTTGTAATGTTTATACTTATTTATATTTCTTTATGCATCTTTATCCTTATTTATATTTATTCATAATTTGGACACATCATGAGAAGGCAAGTGGAGAAGACAATTATGCCAGGGAAAGTCAAAGGCAGAGGAAGAAAAGGAAGACTAGAAAAATAGTTTTCACCTGGTGCCTAAACAAAAGAAGAGTAGGCACCTGACGGATATCCCTGGGGAGTGAATTCCACAGTCTAGGCGCTACTGCTGAGAATGCCCTCCTCCGAGCCCTTTCCCCTTTCCCCTCACTAGGGGAGGGCACATGGAGGAGGACTTCCGAAGAGGATCTTAGTGGAGGGGTAAGGATATACAGAGAGAGGCGCTCCCTCAGGTACTCTGGTTCCAAGCTGTTTAGTGCTTTATATGTCAAAGACAACACTTTGAATTGGGTCCAGACTGGCACAGGGAGACAATGCAGCTGATGGAGGACCAGCGTAATATGTTCTTGCCAGCGGGTCCTCGTAAGCAGCTGCACCATGCTGTTCTGTATGAGTTGTAATGTCGGACTGTTTTCAAGAGGGCCTTCATGGTGCTGCCCTCCACCCCCAATTACTGTCCTCAGTGAAATCCACCCAGCATCAAGGTCATCATTTTTCCAGAGCCATGTTAAGATTCTTCTCTGTTCACAGACATTTGACAAAATATGATGTTTGATAAGTCCTGGGATTTTTACTGTTCATTGTTTAAAATTGTTTTATATTTCATATACTAATGGTTTCATAATGTGTACTGTAATTTTGAAATTAGAATAACCTGGTTCATATGATCACGCCAGCCTACCATTCCTTATTTAAGGCATAATAGATTGGACTCCAGGATACCAATTCGAGAGCTCACTCCCATGCTGTTCAAATCTGGCAAGTGTGACTTGCTGGGGTAGGCCATGGGTTCTGGATGGTTTGTTAATCACCCCGACAAGCCACTGTTAATGGGTTCGGATGACATGAGAACCTGCACCTGACCAGTTCGTGCAAGGTGGTTAACAAGTCGCCATGGTTTATTGATTACCCTTAGCTGCCAAATCCTTGTAAACTGCTCGAGAAACTCTGGCTATGGGCAGAGTAGAAATGCAAAAATTAATGAGTGCACCCATTATGCTTGCTGTCAAGTATCCCAGTACCTTGTCACTCACTAGCCAGAAGACTGGGAAGAGACCCTGGACACCCTCACAACTCAAAGTCAACTTCTAAGATTTGAGTAGAATGCCATCAGTTTGTTTTGTATCTCCAAAGAGAGACTTACTCTGGTTCTGGCTTTCTTACTGAAAGCTGCACCTTCAGGAAGAGGCTGGAAAATGTGAGGATGGGGCTGCCACAGGTTGTCTAATGGTTAAAAGCCCACCATGCTCCATGCCATGGTATGGCATTAAATCTTGGCACACATTCTTGCTTACCTTTGAAATCTTCTGAAATACGCTCCACAGCAGAAGTCACATCACAGAAATCCCAGACCTTCCACCTTGCCTCAAAAGGAGAAATTAGGTCCTTAAGCATATTATCACACCTAGTGAGAGAAAGAGAGTGTTGACCTGCCATACAATCCATTGAGAATCCTGAGTACAGTCAAGAAATGAAACTGGAGGAAGAAAACGGCAGAAAGGCAGTAAGGAATGAAGTGCTTTCGAGAGATTCTGCTCTACCGTTGCTCCTGGGTGCTTAAGCCACGCTAGTCAAGACTTTTAAGTGTAACAAATTACAGCAAACATTTTCTTCTCTAGATCAGAGTCCCTAACCTCTCCAAATGCATGGGCAAATTTGGGAATTTGAGAAACTCCTGTAGGCACCAACATAAAATGCTTCATCAGTGGATTGCTGCTTCGGCATCTGTTGTCTCTGTAGATCTCTATGGATTTTGCTGCATCTTACTCGGCAAAAATGTTTGTTCTGGTTCACTTGTCACCTTAATGTCTCTTTAATATGGGACTGTTGAAGTCAACTAATGGTTGGCAGCACAAAACAGCTGAATCTGCCGTTTAAAGATAAGTTTCATCGTTACAAGTAACTGCAGGTTTTTGCAGATAAGTGGAACTGGCTTTAATAGTCACAGATGTACATACTTTCATTCACCTGTTTCATGGAAATTTTAAAAAATGGAGAAGAAAATGGATTCTCTGCACCTTTTTGACAACTAAAGGTCTTTTAGTAGAAAGGATATATACTCATCTCTTATAATGCAATGGATGGAAAACCTAGTGTTCTGAATATATGAACAGTCAGCATACAGATGCCAACTTCAATATTTGGTCAGCTTTTGTTGAACGCAATGTATAATTGCTTGAAAGCTGCATGCATTTTACACAAATCCATGCACATATATTAAAACTCAGGAAAAAAATCAGTGTGAAAACGTAGGTGCCTGCAGGTATGACACTGGAAACCCCCTGCAGGACCCCCTGGAAGTACCCACAGTACCCCCTCTGGGGACTCCTGCTCAGGATGTTACCAGAGGGCAGTGGAGAGGAGACAACTGACTCTCTCTTCTGATCGCAACTGGTCATTTTGAATGCCGGGAGGTAGCAGGAATATACCTCATACCGTAACGTCCACTTCTGCACAAAAAGCTGCAGAGGTTCTCTTTTGAAAGGGGTTGCCCAGAGCACTCGTCATTATGTCTGGAACTAGACCAACCTTCCCCAAATTAGCATCCCACAAATGCTTGGAAGTATACTTCCTAGCACTGACCATTGGCCATGCTGGCTGGTGCTGATGAGAGTTGAAGTCCAGGCATCTGTAGACAGCTAGGATGGAGAAGGTAGGCCTAGACAGATTAGCAATCCCAGAAGCCCTTGACCAATCATACCCACCCAGGCAAGTTATTAGATCCTCTGGTGCAGGGAGAGTATAATATGGCTTTCTGTTCTAGGGGAGCCTCATCAGTGGGATGGTGTAAACTGGTGCCCTGCACTGAGCAGGGGGTGGGCCCAATAGCCTTCAAGGCCCCTCCCAACTCTACTATTCTATGTGCAGCAACTTGCTTCCTGGATTTTGTCATGTCCCTGTATTGTGCATCCTTTCATTGGTCTTCAGTTCTGCCTAAGCATCTAAGGAACTGGCACGTCCACAGGTCCTCATTACCACATCATAGCTCACCACAGACTGCAGCCTAAGGCCTAGCTGTGATACCACCCAAGACATAAATGGTGCACACTTTCCAGTAGCTGTTCTGGTCCCACATAACAAGAAAAAGCAACTTTATTTATTTATTTAAAACATTTCTATGCCACCCCCATTGCAACAAAGCCTCGGGACGGCTCACAACATCCATAAAATAAACATAAAAATACAATCAATAATTTAAAACTGGTACCATCTCAGCTATATATATTAAAATCTATAAATACAATAATAATAAATTAACAAAACAACTTTTAAATAAAAAGGTCTTCGCCTGGCGCCGAAAAGCAAATAATGACGGTGCCAGGCGGACCTCTCTGGGGAGCGCATTCCATAGGTGGGGCGCCACCGCAGAGAAGGCCCTCCTCCAGGTACTCACCCACCTAATATTCTTCACGGAGGGTTCCCAGAGAAGGCTGTAATCAAGATGGCCAGTGGGTCTTCCTAGTCTAATCTCTCTCATCCTGCTGCCCTTCAGATGTGCCTGCTGTACCTCCTATCATCCACAGCCAGGGTGGCCTACCTCTCCCCACTGGCCATACTAGAAATTATGCGAGCTGCAATCAAACATAACTGGAGGTTGCCAGGGAATAGAAGGCTCCTTGATGGTGTTATGGAGAGAAATGAGTGTGATGCACTTACCTCTGCAAGTTTTTTTTAAAATCCTGGAGGGAAAAGAGAGAGAAAGATGGAGTTCAATGCCTGCCTCAGCCTAAATGCTATGAAGACCCCCTAAATGGTGGCACACTCCCTTGTCCAGAAGGAGTTGATCTACTTAGCACACTGAAGGACCAGTTTTCCCACCAGGAGACAAATGGCTTCTGATGGGGAAAATGTATGTGTCAGCAAACAAGTTGAAGCCCTTTTAGTGTCCTTCATGATGTATGTACAAACTCAAGCATTAAAAACATGAAACTGAACATTTGAAACATACATAAACATTGAAACATAAATTTTCAAATCTCTCTCTCACACACACACACACACACACCCCTTTTAAAACAAGTGATCCTCCCTTGTGTACCACCCCAATTTCCAGTTATCTTGAGAAGCTGCTAATAGCCCTTTTTTCCCCTTGCATGTGTTTTTCAAACTGATGTCTGCTCTGCCATAAATATACAATTCTGAGATTCAAGCCCCCAATTCCCATACACCAACTTGTGTGGCACATCAGTCATGATCATGAAAACTAGAGGAAACAAAAATGTCTGCTCTGAATATGGGGATCAGGAGATGAGACAGACGTTTGGTCTGATCCAGCAAAGTTCTTCCTGAACAGGCATGGGAATGGCCAACCAGCATTAGTTAGTATACGTGGGGCACCGCAATGTGTCCTGGGCAGGAGCACACCTGGTAGGCTGTTCCTGAACGGGTGGCAACTATCCTCTCCTCCAAGATACTGAACTCTGTTTGCAAGGCAACGGAACATGTCCAGTCTTCACTGGGCCATGGAAGACAGCAGAACTGTAGTTTTGTTTTTTGTTTTGTTTTGTTAAGGTGTGGGTTTTTTGTTTTAATACTTTTGATATTTGTGGTTTCCTTAAGCATGCCAATTCCTCCCTCTTGTTTCTCACTAGGGCTGTTGTGACTCTGGTTGGCTGAACATTCACCACCTGTGTTCACTGTTAAAGGAAGTGATAATGTTTGAATATTCTAACCATTATAAGATCAGGATGATTTAACCTAATGCCGTAAAGGTATCTATAGAACTTGGTTAGTGACTTGGTATCATGGCACCACAGCTCCTGCCAGGACCCCCAAGGGCACCCACCAGGGCCCCTGCTGCCCCCCTCCACGCCTTCCCTGCCACTGCGTCTTCCCAACCCTGTACTCAGCTCAGCAGAGAGGAAGCAAGAAGTGGCTCTTTCTCCCCCCCCCCCCACCGCATTACCAGCAGGAATTCAATCGGTGGCTGCTTGCACGACTCTTCCATCTCCCGGATGGTATTTCGAAGAGAGGAGATTTCCTCTGAGACTTCCAAAATGTGCTGTTTCCTGTTTTTTGTTACTTCCTTCTGCACTGCCTTCATGTGGTCCAGTAGAAATTTCTCGTTCTCATCCAGAAATGCACGTAGGTCATTGAATTCCGTCTCTATCTTTCTCTTCTCTGCTTCTATCCGGCTCTGCAATAAAGAAAAGAAGCCCAATGCCAGGAATTCACAGTCAGTCTTTGCACCAGTAGCTGGAGCATTAAGGAGGAGACTTCTAGACGGAGGGTGCTTTTTTCGACTTTGAGCGACTATCAACATGGCCCTTTCATGTTCCCTGCTTTTGTTACTTCCTACAACAAGCAGGTTGGAAAAGACTGGAAACAGGAGAGGACAGCCTCAGCAATATAATCAAGGTAGTATTGCCATCAAGAACTAGGTCATAAGAAGTATATGAGAAGGGATTCCTGACCAACCACAGGCTGAGCCAATCATTGGGTCTCAAACCAGCTACTCTCTCCTACACCATCATCACTATCCATTTTAACCTGAATTCCTCAGAACAGAAGCCCAAAGTAGCTAACATGATCCAAAATCAGGGACAATAATCCAAAAGACAAACAATAAGAAATGTTATCTGACAACTGGTACAATAAACCTACAAATAGCTTCCCAGAGGCAGTGTTAAGGGGTAACCCATGAGCACTAGAGCCCCAAATCTTGCAAATGGAGCCCTGAATTTCAAGAAGGTTATCTGCCTGCCATCTGGCTGGCTGTGGGCACTCACTCAAATACAGGCACAGGGGCCTGTGATCGCTGCTGCATTGATCCCTCAGAATTAGCTGGCTTTTTGCCAACATTTGCTTTACCTCCTGCTGTCCCACCCTTGAATCTTTCTGAGGTTTTTTCCCCCTTTCTGAAGTTAAATGTTTTTCTCTCCCTGGTTTATTTCTTTTTACAAACAGAAGTGTGTTTAGGAGACAAGGTCCTTTAAAGGCACCCAAGCGCACCACACTTGCACACACAGACTTTTGAGCATATATAAATTAATACATATTAAAGTGGGAGTTGACCTGTGGGCCTAAGCCCCAGATCTTTTCAGTCCTGAATATCACCCTGAAACCTTCAGTTCAGAACTTAACACCAAGTCATTTAATAAATACAGCATTCAGAAACTCAGGCAAGGAAATAATAAAATACACGCACATACACACTTCTGCTCCTGCAGGTTGTGTGCATGCATGCATGCATGTATGAGAGAGAAAGAGAGAGAGGAATTTAAATCTTGCTTTTTCCCCTTTAAAAAGGAGTTACCTAAAGCAGCTTATACCATTTAGATTCAGAGGGGTCCACCTTTACAGCAGCCTTTCAGAAATATTTGCTATGAAATGTCTTACCATACCAGATAAGAGAAGTTCTTAGGAGCAGCTCAGCTGCCATGTAGCCTTTCTCTGTTAGTTTTTTTTTTTTAAGATATTGGCTCATGTATTTTATACATCCTGCTAATAGTAAGACTTACAAGCATGGCTTGGATTTCTTTTTCATCATATGGTGAAGATGACTCCACATTTTCTCTCGTTTTCCCCAGAAGTGCCAAGCGGCTATGTATCTGATCCTAAACAAAGGAGAACAAGCAAATACGGTTCCTTTTTACTAAATTATTCACTAATTTTCTAAATCACATATATTGCCTCTCTTTTGTTCTTTACCAAACATAGATAAATCTATGAGGAAGGTCCATTAAAAGCCCATCTAATGCAATATAAAAGAAAAACAGATGAAATACAATATAAAAGAGAATCAGAAATAGAAGAAACACTCTGTTGTGCAGTCTCTACTCCTGCAAGATGCAGAAGAGCACTCTGATGAAGCAGCTGTCCCACTGCCCCACACCAAGTGCCCAGAGAGAGACCCACCCTACTGCACAAGGTGCTTCCAGTCTTCATCTACTTCACTGCTCTCTTCCTCCCAGCTTATTGGCCTTTCAGGAGTAAGCCGCATGCTATACAAACAAGTCATGTACACCTGGTCCTCACTCTTCTATTCACTTCAGTCAGTAAGTCCCAATCTGGATTGAGACCAGTTCACATGGATAGGAGTTTAAACCTTCCTAGCCAGATGTTTATCTTGCTTACTGCACAAGATAACTAGACTCAGCTTTGGAAGGGGAAAGGCTATAAATCTGGAAAACACTTCATGTGCTGAAGGCCAAACTGGCTCCAGGCAAGCACACTGAGGACCAGAGAGTCTAACACACTTAGCTGGAGCCCACTTGACAACCATGCACTCGTCTGTACACTGAATTCATTGGCCTTCACTCACCTATACACACCTTCAGCAAACCTCATTGAATTGGTGAACTGGCCCCTCAAGGGACTATTCTTCAGACTACCAGCACAGTCAGGAACTTTGTTTCTCACCTTCTCCGACTGGTGAAAGATGAAGGAAAAGCAAAGCCTACCAGGTCTTGGCCTTCAGGAGCTTTCCTTGAGGCTGCAGATCAGCCTGGAGCCATTCTTCTCCCTCCTCCCCAGTCTCTAAGAGGGACCTCTTTAAAAGCAGTTTAGGAGTAGGCCAGTGCTTCAGGAAGAAGACCCTATAGAGGTATCCACAGGCTAGATGGGGAGGCCTGGCAGCCCAAATCCAGCTGATGGGCCAGAGGTTTCCTATTCAGGTTGTCATTTTATTTTTTTATAATACGTACATCCCTCCTTTCTTCCACTGTGTAACTCAAGGAGCAAAGTATATGGGATCTTTGTTGGGCCAGTGAGCCTAAGAAACCTCTTTTGACATCCCCTCATTTTTTTTTTTAAATGGGAGGCCAAACATGCTGTAAAATGTTGCTCTCCAGTGTCATCGGGGTTTTTTTCCCCCCAGTTCATGAGTGGTTGAAATTTTAAAGGTTAGCTCCCATTTCTGTTTTTACTTAGTTCTTGGCTAACTTTTTTAAAATTTTATTTTACATGTACCAGATGCCTTCCGAGAAATGAGAGTTTTGTGATTGGCCATGGTCCCCATGGCAGCCATTTTGTAAGCACCCAGAATACTCTTTAAAATTTCACACGTGTCCACTAACCTAAAGAGGTTGAGGACTCCTCACACATTCATACCTTGTACTGTTCAGCAACATCTTCTGGAGGAAGCAATGTGTGCAGTTTATGTTCTGGAGAGTGCTTGCAAAGAAAACACACTGGTTCCACATCTTCTGCACAAAACAAATCCATTTTTTTCTTATGTTTTGGGCAGAGGTAGTCCTTCCCTAGTGTTGGTGGAAGATGCTTGAGTTTTTCTATTATATTTCCCAGCTGCTCGTTTGGCCGGAGCTTTCCATCCTTAAGTGGCTTGCTACAAACAGGACACTGCACGGGTGTGCTTTTTTTATTCCATTTCTGGTAATAGCTGGAAATGCAGTCCCGACAGAAGTTGTGACCACATTCCATCAGCACTGGGTCTTTCAGATACCCCTTGCACTGAGGACAGAGTGCATCCTGTTTCAAATCCCCAACGGTTGGGTGCGAGGCCATGATGAGTGGAGTCTCCTGCTGTTATTGTCCTCTCTCTGATAGAAGAATCTGCAGGAATGAGCTAGAGAAAGAAGCAACAGCTATGAAATAATCACTAACAAATCTTCACTACTGGATTTTCCTTCCCGATGAAGGAGATGACCCCTTCTTGAGGCCAATCTTCCCTAAACTGGTGCTCTCGAGTTGTTAAGGGCTTCAGCTCCTATCAGCCTCAACCAGCATGGCCAAAAACCTTGGGAACTCTAGCCCAAAGCATTTGAAGAGCACAAGGTTTGGGGAAGGTTACTCTAACCTTTTCTTTCCTGGGCATGCACCAATGATCAAAGGATACTTGCTTAAACAAGCATGGCTACTGGTGCTATCTCATAGTTGCACTCCGCCTGCTTGAGTAGGGGTGAAGAAAGCTGTTTGGCTATTTTGGACTGTAGCCAATGCCAGAACATGGGTTCTTATATCATGCTGACAGCTTTGACAGACTTTAGTGCTTTGCAGAATATGTGACACTTATAAATGATATACATATCAAAACAGAAGACAAAAAATCCTCAGGACAGCCATTCAAGAGGGGTGCAGAGAGTCACACCAGGGACTAGCTACCCCAGAGGGACCACTTACATGCTTGGAACGCTTCGAAGGTATATATTTACCGTAAATCATACAGGTAGAACAGGTTTAGCAGGCCATCAGGTCCAACTCCCTGTTCAATGAAGGACTCACCCATCCAGATTTCCACCAGGCCGGACACTGCTTAGTTTCCAACACTGGGCAAGATTAGACAGTATCAGGCACTTCAGGCTACACAGAAGCTTGATCATGCACACCCACAGGTGTTCCAGCAGTATAGTAGAAAAGGGCATTCTGGAAGGGGCAGGGAGGCAGGGAAGACGAAAGCCAGCAGCTTGGCCAGTTGTTGATAATCTGTTATTGTGCTGTACTCTACACACACTGCTACATTGAGCAGTTTACAGAGGACAGTCGATTATGGCCTCCAGATGTTCTGGCCTACAGTTCAACCCATCATCCACACTACTCTCCATGCTAGCTAGAGTAATTGGCTGAAACATCTGGAAGGCTGTAAGTGGCCCTCCCCTGCTCAGTTTGAACAGCTAAGAGAGGCTGATATTCTATGTAAAGTCTCCCTCTGTTTGAAGTCTTCATGTCTGGTTTATATATAAATAATATATCTGAAAGGGAAGCAGGTGCCTTGAAGGGGCCCACCTCTAAGCCCCCCAAAAAGTAGACTGAGCAAGATATATGAATCACCTGGTCCCAGTTTTCTCCATTATAGTCCTTTATTTCTGTTTACACTGCAGCCATTATTTCAAAATATGCACCTGTCCATATGAAGGAGCACATGCAAATGTTAGCCCAACCTGTTTCCTCTTTTTGGAACATGTGTAAGTGGCCACCCTGCTGTGGGCTCACGCCAGACTCCCTCTTCCCCTCACCCCCTAATAACTACCTTTTTTTCATCACCCATTGGAACGAGGGTTTCCCCCAGCGAAACAGTAGGCCTCAGAGGACATGAACCCACTCACAGCCAGGAAAAAATACATCACACAAAGAAAGAGATGGCATTTGAGGGGCCTACTCTGGCCACAGCCTTGCAGTCTTTCAGTAGTACCCCAATCATCACTGCTTAGCTCTCTAGGAAACAATCTTAGAAGAAAAGCAGAGATTAAATATGTTTAAAAAATAAGCAAACAGGGACAGAGTTAACAGGGAAAGCTGTGGCTGGGATGGACCTTGTAAAACTGCCAGTTAAGGCCTGTAAGTTTACTCCTGCAGGCCTAGCCACAATACCTTGGGGAGCAGCTCCCACTGAAATCTGAGGAAACGGCTTAACTTCTGAATAAACATGCGCAAACATTACATGGGGTCTTAGCGTGACAACTTTCACTTGCTGGGGCTTTTTACTTCCGAGTAAGTATGCCTGTGGATTCAGAGATCCTAGCTGGGGCTTGCATTGCAAGGCAGGCCTCTCTGGCAAGCGGGGAAAGGGAGAGAAACGGCCAGGATCAGCAAAGGCCGGTCTTGAAGGACACACGAGCACGCCCAGGACCAAGAAGGACGGGGAGGCCCTGGAAGAAGAGATGGAGAAAGGAGAAACTCGGGCCCGGCTTCCTCCAGGCTCGCTTTAGGCCCGGTCCCTTCCTGAGAGCCTTCTTCCCCTTCAACAAAATTTTGTGGAATCAGCTTCCAGAAACGTGCGCCTGGCACCCCTCTTCGTTTTTTCCAGCACCAGGTGAAACTTTATTTGCCAAATACTTTAATAGTTCTATTTTTATGTTCATTGCTATTATATTTTATAACTTTACCTCTGCATAGATTTAGCTGTGGTCATGGTGGGTGGATTATGTGCTGTTGTCAAGAAATATCAGCCCTTATTTGACAAATGCAGATGAGCAGTTATTTGAACAGAATCAATTTTTAAAAGTCAGAATAACCCTAAACATTCTGTAACCTATCAATATTCGTATGATATAGAACTATTCTGTTATAAGGAATCTAGTGGGTCATCTAAAAGGGTAGCAAGATACTCTATTATACAAATATGATTCACAAAGTCCTGGTGCTATTTTTACTTCAAGAAAAGCAGGTTTCCCTGGAACAGTTTTCTGGATTTCCCAGTAGTACTCCACACCCTATATATTCAGTGCTATTTATTGCAGTTTATAAGACTTACAGATATAACTGACTTACAAAAATTATTTGCAGATTTGTTGTAGTTTTGCCCTATTCAAACTCTTTGAAGAAAAATATGATCAAGATTTGTGAAATCACTTTCATCTTAATGCCCCTACCCCTCCAAATGATTAGGTTATTGACAAGATGGGGCTGAACTGAATTATTTAGATCTGGTTCTGACTTTTTCAGTGGCAGCTACAAACCACTGAGAAAAATCCTATGTAACTCCCAGGTGACATTGTTTTCCAAAAGTTATTTCAGAAATCAAAGACAGTCTTTATTATGTTTTGGAATAATAGTTTTCAGATCTAACAGCAACCTTATGTATGAGTTTGTATCTCCTTTTCTTTACTACTACTAATTATTATGGTTATACTATAATGAAAAGCAGCTTTCAATGTGGCTGATTTTGAGTAGAGGAGAGAAAGGGAAAGCAGCATACTTAAACCATTCCATGTGGGTATTTTCCTGCTACAAATTTACTCTTCTTTTGCTAAATGCTTCCCCAGGCACATGCATGTAAAGACGCATATAGAACTCCATGATATGAAAATCAGGTTGTGGGAGGAAGGAATTGGAGTGAGAAAATGGCCTGTGCAAAAATAAAAAAAGTCTTAGCTGTCTTCCCTCCCTGCCAGTTTCCTGCTCTGAATGTTCCCCTCTCAAAGCATTTTAAAATGGAGGTGAACTGTGTTGAGGATGTATTACACATATTTGCATATATGCAATATATGGTGTTCCTCCCTTTTAAAAACAGAAGCATAAGTTATAGGCCATTAAGCTTTCCATCCATTTCTGGGGTGGTAAGCACTGTTGAGCATCCTGAAAACTGAATGAAATGTTAGGAAACAGAAGGATTGATTCTTGTTCAGTACAAAAAAATAAAAGCCAGTGTAGTATAATGGTTAGAGTTTTGGACTGGGATTTGGGAGACTTCAGTGCTAGGGACTAGCAAAAGATGGATGCTGAGACATGCTGCCCAGGCAAGTGGGTCAAGCTACCACCTTACTCATCCTGCCCAGGACTGTGTTTGACTGCCTGAGAGAAGTTACCTACTGGCTGGAGCTGAAGAGAAAAAGAAAAAGAAAAAGAAAACCTTCTTCAGGATGAGATTGCTTGCTAAGTTGAACCAACTGCTGAAGACCACTACTGCTAAAACAGATGGTGATGGGGATAAGCTGGTGGGAAACAGGCCAGCAAAGGAAGGTCCTCCTTTCTCTCTGAAAAGAATCAGTACTTAAAAAGTCAAAAGATCAGCTTTTGAAGACTGTTTTGCCTCTGCAATATGTACCTACTTGTGATATCTGTCATGATGATAGATTGCCTTGAGATGGGAGCAAGTTTTGTCCTTTCTCCAGTAGCCCTGCTGATTGAACCCAATTTATTCCATCTCATAGTACTTAATAGGGACCATGGGAATTAAGCTGATGGCCATATACTCCATATCTGCACCTGTTTCTTGGACATGGCAGTGCCAGTGTGATGGTGAGGCAGAAGCCAAAAATTGTAAAATATGTTGGACTACTGCGTTCTCTGCTGATTGATTTAATCAACCAAATTCACAGGCTGCCATGCCAAAGCATGAAGAACTAAAGATCACAATCAGGTAAAATTTGAGCTTAAACCATTGCTGAGCTTGAAAAGTGCATAGGCAGGGCCAGCTAGACACTTTTTCAGGGACAACTAAATGCAATGATAAATAGACATTCCATGTCTTATGTCTTTAGCTCTCTTCCTGGCCATAAATGGGCTTTAGAGGAGGGTAAAGGGAGATGAGCCAAGGAGCAGGGCCTGTGGAGTTGCACCAGTGCCAGTCAATTTCCCAGCCTTCTTCCCTCCCCCTCACTGGCCCTAAATCTAGCTGGCAGAAAACAAGTGTCTAGAAAAATGCAAGGCACAGCTGTGGCATGTGGGAGATGTAGGACTTTCTTCTGTGTAAACTTCAGTAGGGTTGTACCCTAAGGAATGCTTGATCACAAGGCTACTAACATGCAGAAATCCCACAAGTTAGGAAGTTGTCTGAAAAGTTCCAGAGCAATAAACTCCCCAGCTCAATTTTTGGACAGTATTTTAAATGTTACTTTGTGGCAACAGAAGTGGATCCCATAATTACACACTGAGCCATTTGACACAACACAGTTCTACTGGACTTCTATTCTGTGATTTCAGAAACAATTGACAGTACAATCCTATACATGCCTTCTCAGAAATAAGCCCCACTGGGGTCAGTAACTGTATAGAGCTGGAAATGAGGTACTGGAGAAATTGCCTTGAATTCTGAAGTGAAGCCCTTCTATAAAGGGGATGGAAGAAGGGTGGCAGAAGAAGAAAAAGCAAAATGGTTGCCTTTAAAGTACTTGCTCATTCACAAAATGGCTACCATGGAGTGGGCTTCCTCATTCACAAGGAAATGCTACCACAGTGATTAAAGCCTAATTCATGATAAAAACTCTCTGGAATAAAACAGTTTTCTGTCTGTATCCTAAAAGCTGATGAGGGAGAGTGCCAGGGAACTCTTGCACAGAGAATTTCATCAGTGGGGTGCCACCACCCAGAAAGACTCTCTGTATCTCTGGACAGCTTGCCATACATCACAACAGCAAGGACCCACATAATAAATCCTTTTTGGAAATTCTCAAGGCATGGGGGTGATCTATGGGATGGGTTGCTCCTTCAGATAAGTGGAGCCCAGACTAGATTATGATATATGGGTCAACACCAACCTTGAAAAAATTGCTTTATTTATTTATTCATTCATTCATTTTAAAAAATTGTATCCCGCCCTTTACAGTGTCTCAGGGCAGCAGATTTGGATCTTTAAGGTCTAGTGTTGTATGGCCCTTATGACTTGATCCAGCTAAACATCTAGTATCTATGTCAAGGGTGGACAAGCCACAGCCCATAAGGGGCATGCAACCCCCAAGGCCTTATATGTGGTCTTTCTATGGATGCCTGGACACCCACTTAAATTCTTTGCTGCTCTCCACCCCCTGCCCCAGAGATCTCCATACAGACTCTACTTTGCTGCTCCCAGGTGGTAAGTGTGGAGAATCTTCATGGGAAGGACAGAGTGGACTGCAATTTTATGCATGTTTAGAAAGAAAAGAAGCCCTGCTACTCCCAGCATTCCCCAGTCAGCACAGCCTGGTGACAGGGAAGAGGTGTCCTGTAACTCCTGGCATGGCATGTTGATGGCTGTTATGCTCTATCAAGCACTTTGTTGTTAATTTTAATGGTTTATGATTTATTCCTGAGAGAGGGAGTGCTAAAATTTAGTATTTACTAATTCTATTCTTTTTCCTATTTTGGTTTTATCTAACTTTGTTAATTTACTCACGAAGTTTATTCTTAGTATTATTGGCCTTTGTAGTGAACATCATATTGTGCTTGTACTGTTTTATAATGTTGGATTTTAACATGTTGTAAGCCATCCAGAAAGCCTATGGCTAGTGGAGCAGCATATCAATGGATTAAATAAATAAATAAGCCAGCTCCAATTTATAGCGACCCTGTGAATGAGAGTCCAGGACAGCCCTGCTCAGCTTTTGTAAAGGCTGGGGCTTCCTTTAGGGAATCCATCCATCTCATATTTGGTCTTCTGCTTCATCTTCTGCCTTCGAGCTTAGAGGCTTTCACCATGGCCTCAGGTCTACCATTTGTGGCTGTGGAACAAGAAGTCTTGTGTCCCATCTGCCTGAAATATCTGAAAGACCCCGTGGCTTTGGATTTGTGGCCACAACTTCTGTCAGGGTTGCATCACAGGCTACTGTCAAACGTGGGAAGAGCTTTGTGTGTATTTGGAGTGTCCTGTTTGTAGATCTCTGATCCAGAAAGGGAACTTCCAGCCCTTCTGGTTTGCTTTCTTTTTCCTTGGTGCAGGAGTTGGCATTTGCCCATCATTACATGTCATTCTGTATTAAATGTCATTCTGGTGTTTTCAGCCCAGTGCTCCTGTCTATAAAGAACACTTTGAATTTTGTTTCTGTCTTCCAGGATCTTAAGTGGGGAAGTAAGTCCCTTAATCTTTGCCACATACAACTCTAGCCCACCCAATTTTGTGTCATCTGCAAATATGATAATTGCTCCCTGCACTTCCTCATCCAAATCATTAATAAAAATATGAGCACAGGCCCAAGACTGAACCCTGTGGTGCCCCATTTGTTCTTAGTTTGAGAAGGTGCCAATGAGAAGCACTCTTTGAGACTGATTCTGTCTAGCCCACTTTTAGCTAGTGTGCTAATCTTGGTATCATGGAGCACTTTGTCAAAATCTTGCTGAAGTCAAGATAGATAACGTCCATAGCATTTCCAGAGTCCACTTTCAAAAAGCAGGGAAATTCAATGATAAAAAAAAATCCGTCAACTGAAGACCGGAAGCTTCTTCGTGTGCACTGCGGCCCTCCAAAGTCGGACATTGGAAGCGGAGCCTGTTTCCTTAGCAGACGTGCCCGTGTGCTGCCGCGCCGAGCCACGAACTGGGCCTCCTCACCAGCAGCGAGCAGGCGCGGTCCAGTTCATGGAAGGGTCCGGCTGCGAAGGCGCTCAGGCTCGGGTGCTTCGTAAGTCCACGCGGGGCAGCCCGGCCGCTTCCAGGCAGCCCGGCCTTCCCGTCGGGAGCGGGGCGAGCGGGCCCGGGGGAAAGCGCGCCCGCCGGCGGAGCGCAGTGCGGCGGCCGAGGCGCTTGTCGGAAGGAAGGGAAAGCGCGGGGCCGCTCTCCGCTGCGGGGGTTAAATGAGCAGAGCTGCCCTTGCTAGAGAGGCTGGGAAAGGCGGTCGTGAGAAGCCCGCCGTGACCGCGCCTCCCGCGCGCAGCCCGGAGGCGGGGGAGGACGCGTGAGAGTCGCTCGTGGGGAGCGCAGGCCCGGGCAAAGCGACCGCGACATCGGTCGCTGCCGGGGGAGGTGGGCCAAGCCGCGGCGCTGGCCGGGAGGGGCACGGCGGGAGGGCCCCGCCGCGGGGTGCGAGGGGCCGCTCCGTGCGCTGCGGCTCCCGGGCGCCGCGGGGTCTCTTGCCGGCCCACCGGGGCGCCGCGCTCGCTCCGCCTTCGCGCCGGCCTTCCTGCAGCGCCCTCCTTCCGCGGGCACCGGCCGGGTGCGGGAGGCGGCGGGGCCGCTTCTGTGCCCCGGGGGGAGTGCAGGCTGGATGCCCTGTTTCCGCTGCGCCTGGGCTGGGTCGCCGCCGAAGATGCGGGGAAATGGCTTCCCCCATCCCATCATAACGTCTGAACTGCTTGTGGTACCTTGCTCTTGAGTGGGCAAGTCAGTCCCCTAAGCTTTGCCAGGGACACCTCTAAAACGGTGAAACCCAAAGGTGTCAGAAGGGTGAAAGTCCCATTGCAAACCGGGGGAGAGAGCCTTCCGTGTTTGCCTGGGGGTCCCTTGGGGGAGCCTATGGATTTCAGAGGGGCGTATGGAATCTCCTAGCTCTAGGTCAAAAGGGTGGCAGGCACAGCTGACCTCCTGTCTCCTCCACAGGCAACCCAATGGCAGTGGAGGAACAGCCGGGATCCCCTCTTCTTCGTGCTGGGCTGGGAAGATCCGCCCTGCGAGAACCTCAAGTAAGGGAGGGACCGCTGGAGAGAGGATGTAAGCAGAGGAGAGCTCTGCGGGGTTGGATCTAGTCGAGCACTCTGCACATGCCTCAGCAACCAGTGCACACAAGCATACTGCTTCCGATGCAGGGGGCTACCAGGGTTCCCCTCTCTTTGTGGCCCTCTCCTCCTTTTACTTTTGGAGCCCAGTTAAGTTGGCTGGGAGCTCTTTCATTCCTTAATTCTTGTGTGGGCCTTCCAAAGTTAGTCACAGGAGAGGCTGAAGCTGCCTCTAGATTATACCTGGAGGTCCATTCAGAGTGAAGGACTTGCCACATAAAAACACAAACAGGAAGCTTTATCATCTTGCATGCTAGGCATTAATACCATTAGGAAATAATGCTGAAGAAATCTTGCAGTCTTAGCATTCTTCATACACTTTTGGCCTGCCTTCTTTGTCCTGATTAAGTAACAGTTTAATGAGACCTAGTTAGTTTGCTTAGTTTGGTGGACAAAGGATATATACCTTCTTGTAGAACACAAGAAATAGCTTTGGAAAACAAGGAAATTGAGGTTTCTTGACATGCATCTCATGGTTATCAACCCTTCAAAACTCTGTTCCTATGTAAGGGTCACAGCAGGCATGTACATTCTTTACCAGTTTCTTTGCTGAAGGTCAAATTGCTGTTGCCTGACATTGTTTTTATTTATTTTGTGTGTATGCATGTTCTGCATCTACATCTTTTTACCTTCACGGAACTGAGGGCCACTTACATATTTCCCCTCCTCTCAATCTTATCCTAACAACAACAACAAAACAACAACCCAGTGAGGTTGGTTGGGCTGAGAATCTTTGACTGGCCCAAAGTCAGCCATGGGCTCCATGGATGAGGGGCGACTAGAACCCAAACTCTGGACTCCCAGTCTCAGCTTCCCAAATACCACACCACACTGGCTCTCTGTGACTTCTGGGATCCTGCAGAAAATAATTCAAAAACACACCCAAAGGTGACTCGTTCTTGCATCCAAGCTCCCTTACAAACTGAGAGAGTCTTTCTGAATGCAAGAGAATTCTCCCCTCTCTTTCAGTGGCTGCTGCTGGCCTTCGAGGAGGTCGCAATTTACTTCTCCAAGAGCGAGTGGGATCTCCTGGGTCCAGGCCAGAGAGCTCTGTACGTGGACGTCATGCTGGAAAACTATGGGAACATGGTCTCACTGGGTAGGGAGGCTGCCTGATTGGTTGTTTAGGAGGGTGGGAAGGATTGGGATTCCTGGTCTTTCCAGTCGGATCATCTTTCCCAGGGGCTGATGGAGTCTTGCAGGGGTGTGCATGCAGTGGGGCTGGCATTCCTGTCTAAACCCTGTTTGATCTCTGGAAGGCCAAGGTGACCCTGGCGGGTGACACAGTTGCTCTCAGCCCTGTTTCCCTGTTGTGCAAGGCTGTGTGGTCTGTGGGACCTCTCTAAACTGAGGATGCATTTATCTAGGCATGAGTCCAGGACTTACCACAGACCCCTCCAGGGGGGGGGAAGGTGTGCAGAGAGGCTGCAGGAACGCAGTTCAGTTGCATAGGCATGGTTATTATGGGGCATGAATGTTGCAGCTGCCAATTTCAGGATGACTGGCATTCCAGGGGGATATGGGAGAACTGAATTATGTATGCATAGAGAAAGCTCATTGCAGTGGCAAAATACAGGTTTTTTCTTCCTTATGTCAGTGTAATGTGAATCTTTAAAAAAACGTTCAGCAACCAGTAAAGGAAATTCCATGTAAATAAATAAAAAAATAAATAGCCCTTGGAATGTGTGACTATATTGTGGTGATTAAACCTTCTCTTTCTTTGAAAAGTTCCCAAACCAGACCTCATTTCCTGGCTGGATGAAGGAGAAGATCCATTTGTCCAGGGCTCTGAGGAAGGGAATAATTTGGCAGGTATGGGCTTAGCTTTGTGGTGGGACCATTTCTTGTTTGAGAATTCCAGGGCTTCCTTGCACATTTCTCGTGGCATCCTCACCCCATGAGCTTGATCTACTCCACCACAAGGCATGTTCCCCAGATAAATGCAGAGGTGGCCGGATCCATGAATGATCCATTGAATCCTGCTGATGGAAATACTTCATGGCTTTGAGATCTACCGGATACTGCATGCAGTGTAATTCCTGTTTTGGGGAGTCGTGTATTCCAGCAGTAACAAGGTTTCAGGAAGGGGTCCACGATTCAGAAAGGGGAGAGAGAATTTGCAACGGAGGCTGCTAATGGGACTCTGGTGCAATACTTGGTTTCTGTCACAAACTCCTACAGGATTGTTCTTTTATTTGTTTGCTTGTTCCCAAAACAGACAATTGGCAGAGCAGTGAAAATTCTCAGGAGCCATTTCTCATCTCTCTGGAAGCTTCCACGCATGAACAGGGAAGAGAGTTATTTGGGAATCAAAGGGGAAGAGAACATAAAAAGAGGAACAAGGCAATAGAAGATAAGAAGAACTCCTTAGCTGCTCAGGTTTCTGACATCCATGGATTCCTGCGCTCTGAAGAAGGCGAGGAAAAAAAGACAAGAAAAACTTTTATAGGGTGTGGGGACATATTTGAAAATAATGGAAAATTAAATATACTGTACCGAACCCACAGAAGAAAGAAACGCGTGGAATGGAGTGACAGTTTAAGTGTTTCCTCAAGTCTTACACTCCATCGTGGAACCCATAAAGGTCTACAATCATATAAATACATTGAGAGTGAAAAGAGCTTTAAAGACCAGTCACAACTTAATTTACATCAAACAACTCATACAGGAGAGAAACCATACAAATGCATGGAGTGTGGAAAGCACTTCAAGAGACACACACAGCTTTATGTACATCAGAGAATCCACATGGGGGAGAAGTCATATAAATGCATGCACTGTGGCAGAAGCTTCAGTGGTCGTGTTAGCCTTAAAATACATCTGAGAAGTCACACAGGAGAGAAATCATATCAATGCATGGAGTTTGGAAAGAGCTTCAAGCAGAGTGCAAACCTTACTATACATGAAAAAATTCACACAGGGGAGAAACAATACAAATGCATGGAGTGTGGGAAGAACTTTGGAAAGAGCTCGAATCTAACTAGACATCAACGAACTCACACAGGGGAGAAACCATATAAATGCATGGAATGTGGAAGGAGCTTTGGTGAGAAAGGAGCACTCACTAAACATGCAATGGTCCATACAAAGGAGAAACCATATAAATGCATGGAGTGTGGAAAGAACTTCAGAAAGGGCGCAAATCTGACTAGACATCAAAGAACTCACACACGGAAGAAACCATATAAGTGTATGGAATGTGGAAGGAGTTTTGGTGAGAATGGAGTACTCACTAAACATGCAGTAGTACATACAAAGGAAAAACCATATAAATGCATGGAGTGTGGGAAGAACTTTAAACGTAGCTCAAACCTTGCAGCACATCAAACAGTTCACACAGGGGAGAAACCATACAAATGCACAGAATGTGGAAAGAACTTCAGGAAGAACTCAAATCTGACTAGACATCAAAGAACCCACACAGGGGAGAAACCTTATAAATGCATGGAATGTGGAAGGCGCTTTGGTGAAAATGGAGCACTCATTAAACATGCAACAGTCCATACAAAGGAGAAACCATATAAATGCATGAAGTGTGGAAAGAACTTCAAACACAGCTCCAACCTTGCCGCACATCAAACAGTTCACACAGGGGAGAAACCATATAAATGCACGGAGTGTGGAAGGAATTTCAGTAAGAGCTCAAATCTGACTAGACATCAAACAATTCACACAGGGGAGAAACCATTTCAGTGCATGGAATGTTGGAAGAGTTTCGGTGATAACGGAGCGCTCACTAAACATAAAAAAACACATACAGGGGACAAGCCATATAAATGCATGGAATGTGGCAAGAGTTTCAGGTATAGTGGACACCTTAGCAAACATCACATAACTCACATGTGGGAGCCCATATACATGCATGGCATGTAGAAAGAGTATCGGTGGAAGCTCAAGGCTTAGCTTGCAACAGAGGTACCACACACGAGCCATACAGATGTGAGGAGTGCAGAAAGGACTCCAAAGAGTTCTTACATCCGTGATCTCATCCAGAGGAAATTCTATAAATGCAAGAAGTGTGGAAAGATCTTCAGTTTGAAATAATACCTGTGGGTGTATCAAAGAACTATACCTGGCACTGCCGTTGGGAAAGGGAGTTCAAATGGGGGTGGGGGCATTGGTGGGCTGAAAGAGGAAGTGAGTGGAGAAGCCAGGCTATGAGCTGTCCTGAGACCGTTCACACCTCCTCCCCTCCCGCTCCAAAGTCCCCAGCTGAACAGGCAAAAACATTCCTCTAGCAGAAATGCAAATTGGCAAGGACTGCAAGGCGTGCAGCAGCTCACTGTTGTGACACGACTTGGGTGGCTTCTGCTTTTTTAAAATATGGATTGGTTGATAGATTTATATCCTGCCTTTTCCCTACAAAGGGCTCAAGGCAGCTTACATCTCCTCCTCCATCATATCCCCACAACAACAACCCTGTGAGGTAGGTTGGGCTGAGAGTCTGACTGGCCCAAAATCACCCAGTTGACTCCATGGCTGAGTCAATTAATTAATTAATTTAAAACTTTTGTATACCATTCGCTCCCAAATGGTCTCAGGATGGTCTTGTAATAAAATGGAATGCAGCATCCATTCTATACAATAAAAACCCACTTAAAATCCCAATCTAAACCCTAAAGTACTAGGAAAATAAAAAGGGTTTGGCCTGGCACCAAAAAGAATAGTGTTGGCACCAGGCAAACCTCTCTGGGGAGTATATTCCACAACCAGGGTGCCACCACAGAGAAGGCCCTTCTCCAGGTAGCCACCCACCTAATGTTCATAGAGCGTTCCCAAAGAAGGACCTGGGACCCAGACCTTCAGGTGCAGGCAGGCTCATAGGGAAGGAAATGCTCCTTCAGAAGGATATCTGAAGCTATAAAGCCCTAGCCATTTAGGGCTTTATAGGTCATCATCAGCACCTTAAATTGGGCCCGGACTTCAATCGGTAGCCCGTGTAAATGGTAAAGGACCGGCGTTGTATGTGCATATCTGTCAGTCCCTGTTAACATCCTGGCAGCTCTGTTCTAAACCAAGTGAAGTATCCGGATCATCTTCAAGGGCAGCCCCACGTAGACTGCACTGCAGTAGTCCAATTGGGCAGTTACCAGAGCGTGGGTCACCGGTGCCAGGCTCTGCTCATCCAGGAAAGGGCACAGTTGATGGATCAGCCGTAGATGGAGGAAAGCGCTCCTCGCCACAGCGGCCCCCTGGAACTCCAGGGACAGCTCTGGGTCAAGGAACACTCCCAAACTGTGCGCCCTGTCCTTGTATCAGTGAGGGAAAAGAAAGGTTATAAGGCACGCTTCATCAGATATATGAACTACTCGTATAATCCTTAGTCTGCAGATCTGTCTTTCCTATCAATCGCTATATAGAGACGGATATAGAGGAAATAATATGACTGATGAGGTAACGTTTGATGGAAACAAAATGCTGAAAATAGAGTCTGCGACGATGCTCAAGCTTAAATGTGTGCAAAATAAACATTGCTCATTTATGGCAGCATTAATGGATGAGAACATCACAGCATTGTTGTGATCGTTAACGCCCAAGTTTTAGTGACGTCCTAAGAATATAAGAAGTGCTGTGATGGATCAGGCCATATTTAACGTTATGAATATTATTGTATTAAGTAACTTGGTTTAATTTTGTGTGGCTCTGCTGTTAATATTGTATTTGAATTTGTATTTGCTCTGAGTATAGTATTGTACTTATATTGATTGTGTATTTTGCTATTGAAAATATTTGATCAAGTATTCTTGAAGCAACAGCAGATTTCACACTAGCCTTACTTGAAATAAATATTGCTCTCTAAAAAATTCAATTGTATTTGATTACATTTAATTTCAATATTCTATTCTTTTATTAGGATTTTTTACTGCTTGGGTTCTGGTTATTTTAGAGAATTTTCATTTTTGGCACTATATTTAAAAAATAATACACAAAATACTATACACACACACAGAGAGAGACACAAAATACTGTGTGTGTGCATGCACGTCTGCACATTTTATTTCTGCCTCAGCAGTCCCCGAAATAATTTTCCTATTTTTGCTGGTTCCCAACTGTAAAAAGGTTGACAGCCACTGGCTTTGAAGGAAGGTACATCTGGAGAGACATAATACAGGTGTATGAAGTTATGCATGGTCCAGAGAAAGCAGGACATAAGCCCTGCTGGATCAGACCAAAGGTTCATCCAGTTCCGCGCTCTGCTCATGGTGCAAAGCAGCTGCCACTGGATCCCTCGAGAATTCCTCCTGCCCAGGCTCCTCGGCAATGGATGTGTACAGGCAGGCTGCCTCTGGTGAGGGCGGCAGCACATACCCAGCGAGGCTAGTAGCCCCTGGTAGCCTCCTCCCTCATGGCCCTCTCCCGTCCCTTTTTAAAGCTATCTGGACTGGTGGTCATCGCCACTTTCTGTGGCAGCAAATTTCCCAGCTTGTGCTTCGGAAAGAAGTACTTCCTTCTACCTGTCCTAAACCTCACACTGATCAGCTCCATGGGATGACCCCAGGTTCGAGTGTTGTTGGGAAGGGAGAAAAACGGTCCTCCCTCCCTCTTCTCCACACCATGCCCTTGCTCCTATTTCCAGACCATTTACGAGTAGGCTGAAATGCACTGGTCACAGTACAGAATGCTGTGGGACTCCACTGGTGACGTCCCTCCATTGGGAGAAATTGCCATTTGCTCCCACCCTCCGATCAGGCAGCGATCCACAAGAGCCCCCCGCCCCTTTTACTCCCTGACTGCTTCGTTTGTTCAGGAGCCTTTGCCAAACTTGGTCAAAAGTCTTCCGGAAATCCAAGTCCTCAATGTTTAATGTGTCCATGTGCTTCTTGACACCTAAGCGGACAGTGAGGGCCACCTCACCCACCCGCCTCCCCTGCCCCTGGGTCAGACCTCGCCGTGCTGGCGCTGGGAGGCAGTGATGTGCGCCAGAAGGAAGGGGATGGGCCAAACGCTCTCAGCCTTGCGCCATCCTGCGTGATCGTACGGCTCGGGCTGCACACCTGAGGAAGGACGTCCTCCACTCACACGCTGAGGCCGAAGCAGGGCTGTGCGGTTACCCTGCCCCCAGTACTGCGTCCTTGGATCGGGTGCTGTTGGGAACCCGTGTGTGCGTACTCGGTCGTACGCTGGTTCAGCAGAAGCAAGCATTAAACAGCGGATTGCTGCTTGCACCTGCATCTGTCAGGCTCCACACTGAGATGCTGATTAGCAAAAGGCGACAAAAATGGATTATTTACTCACTGGCATCCATACGGAATGCGTGAAGGAGAGCGGCTGGCGTGCCCATGGGGGACATCTCAGTTTGTTAGACAGACGTACGGAGGACTCGCGTGACCCTTTTGCCTTTCCAGATGAGGTGAGAGGAGAAAAGGGACTGCTCCAGCGGAGCAACGAATCTCCTTTTGTCTACGGCATTCCCCTTTTGGGTAGACAGAGCCACGCAGTGCTGCAACCCCCCAGCAGATCCTCTCTGCCCTTCTGCACGCTCCTACTTTGAGGCTGTGGCCAAACCGCAGATCTCAGTACCACCTCTTGGACTTCTGCCTTCTGCACCCCGCAAGACAGTTTACCCTAACTTGGCATGTCACAAATGCACTCCTTTCCTTGTATGGTTGTGGTCTGTCTTTAATTCTTTGGATATCTACCGCTGCCACCAGAACGTTAATCCTGGTCTTTCTTGGGTCATGCCCTGGAAGACCCTTCCCACCTCATTCACCCCGGCACTTAAAATCTACCAAGGTGGACATGCTAAAGCCTCCATCATATGTGGAAGCTAAACTAGCCCTGGTACTATGGAATTGTTCAGACGCAGCTGAATATTTTTGTTCAATGAGCTTTATGTTTAGTTATAATACTGTATTAAGCTGTTTTTTCACACAATACCTTCAAAGGGCTGCATATATTCCTTAGTAACAATTAACTGTCACCAACCGAAAGTACAATAGGAGGCAATCTTGGCAGTTGTAGAACAGTATATAACACATGATTCTTTGGATGACTGAAATTTATGTCAGCAATTTGCAGTACCTTTCCTCCTCTAAAACCATGTGGAGGAGGTATACACTACTGTCTCCACATTTTTACAATTATTCTAATAACCATTTAAACAATATAGCATTTAAATCACATGAAGTGTGATTTTAGGTTAAATACTTGTGGCATATATGACCAAAAATTAACATGAGATGCTTTGCTTTAGCATTGTTGGTTGTTTATTTGCATTTTTATACTGCCCAGTAGCCCACAGACACTCTGGGCAGTTTCCACATTCATTTACTAAATACAAATAAAATAAACATGCTAAATTAAATCAGTCATCAGGGAAGCCTTCTCCATGTTTTGAAATTCAGTTCACATCAGCCAGGCCAAGTCAAAAAATGCTGGTGGTTGCAGACCAAAACATGGGAAAATGAAGTTAAGAGCAGCTGGGATTTGTACAACGCTAGTCTCCAGCAAGGCAGGCGTGGCTTTAGCAATGCAATCCTATGCATTTTTACTCAGAGGTAAGCCACCCAGACAGCAATGGGACTGACTCTCTAGTGTGTACGGAACAGGGAATGTGTCGTCTTCTGGATGTTGCTGGATGACAACTCTCACTTCTCCACTGGCTGTGCTGGCTGAGGCTGATGGGAGTTGGGGCTCCGACATAGGGAAGACTGCATGTTCCCCATCCCTGGAAGTAACCTTTCCTGACACTAACAAATTTCACAGGACTGGGTGGTTTATGTCTATTCAGCTGTGAAGCTGGCTAGCTGTCCTGCGTCCATGTTTCCATCCCAAACTCACTGATGGCATTCTTGAAAGGTTAAAATACCATGTACAGAAACCAAGGCTTCTGTGGGAAAAGGTAGAACCCAGGGAGAAAATTGCATGAGTGAGATCTTGACTTCTCCACTCACCTCCGCTTTCTGCCCACCAATGTCCTGCTTTACCCCCACTTTGAAGTCCCTTTCCAAATAGCAGAGTGTCAGGTACAGTTCTTTGATGTTCCCGACAGTATTATTTCAAATTGAAGATATTTGCACACTTCTTGCACATGTAGCTTCCTCTGCATGAGCTCACTGATGTACATAAAGCAGTCTTTGGAGCTCTTTCTGCAGTCCATACATCTATTTGGCCCTTGTGTGGGACCTCAGATGCAGGCCAAGCCTTCAGCTTCCACTGATACTCTTTCCACACCTCATGCATTTATATGGGTTTCAGATGTGAGCACTTCCTGAAGTTCTTTCCACACCATGCATTTCTTTTTTTTAATAAATTTTATTATTTTCTCTACAATCTAACATTAAAAACATCAGTTATTTAAGACATTGGATATTCTGGGTTGACATCTTACTCTTTTTAACAGTCAATAACCATATTCAAATCTACGCATAGTCCCGTTTCTCTAACCAATAATAAAAAGAGTTCCAAGTTTGGTAGAAATATGCATCCTTCTTCTCCTTCAGAGACAAGGTCCATCTGTCCATTTCCGTGCAGTCCAAAATCTTTTTTAAGATCAACTCTTCAATTAGTGGCTCTTCATTCCTCCAGTGTTGAGCAAATACAATCCCCGCCACAGTAATTACATGTAAAATCAAGTATATAGCTTGTTTATCAAAGTCATCAAGAATAATGCCTAATTTTAAAAAAAACTTCAGCTTTAAATTTGTGTTTACATTTCCAACATCTATTTGACATATTTGGGAACATTTTTGCTAATCTATTTGGTAATAGATACTATCTATAAAACATTTATAAAGATTTTCTTTATATGAAGTTGCTAAGGTTACCTTAATATTTCTTTCCCACAGCTTTTGCCATTTCTGTAACTCAATATTATATCCAACATTTTGTGCCCATGTTATCATAGTTTCCTTGTTCATCTTTCATTTTCATGCCCAAAAGGAAGTTTTACAATCTTTTAATCATTTTTCATCTGATTTTAAAATCATTTGATCAAATGTTGTTAATTCCTTATGAAAATCATACATTCTATAGTCTTAACATATCTTGATTGTATTTGAACTTTGTGCCTCCAAGAAGTGTCAATACCCTTGCCACATATAAGCATGCCATCCCACTTGTAAATCATGTCCTTCAAGATATAAAATTATCTTATTTCTTGGAATTATCCATTCTCCCTCAGAAGTTTATGCCTTCTAACATAGCTTAAGTTGACTCTATAAACCAAGTCAATCTCTTTATCAAACTCTTCCAGATCAAGAGCATCTGCTAGCATAGTGTTTATTAAATCACTTAGGTCTTCATTTTTTGCCTATGGTGTATTCTGAAATCTTAGATAGTCAGACACCTTCTTCATCTCCAATATGGCAACCGAGTCCCAGAGTGACTTATTTGTTTGTGTTGATTGTTGCATCTCTTTATCCATCTTTTCAGTTTTCTTATCAATATCATCAGTCTTCTTTTCCATTTCTTGTATTTTTGTTCATTTTGTCCTATTTTGAGTTGAATGTCTGCAAGTTGATTATTCTTATCCAAAACATGACTATCCAGTTTATTCAGTCTTTCATTTTGCTCTGAGGCCAATGTTTGAATGGGATTTTGAATAGACTCTTGAGATACTTGCATTGCCAAATACTTGTCATTTTGAAATTTTTCCAAATCCACAGTTTTTGATTGATGTATTGGGCTTTGCGAGGCAAACGCAGATACTGAAGAAGATGGATGAGTTTTTTCCATGATGAAAATAAAAAATTTATTGAGACAATTTTTAAGGTAGCTTGTTATGGTAGACAATGTATCTGTTATACGATAAAATGGCCACAGGGTGGCGGCAAAGAGTTATTTGTTGTTATACCAAAAGACAAAAGAGTTTCACTTTCAAGCAGGAACTCCAAAAAGATCAGATCGCCATGTCGTCTCCGAGAGAGGCATACAGAAACGAAACAAAAAGAAATCTTTTTCTACCAATTAATGTACAGTAAGCTCAAATGTGATTCTTCGCCCTTGGGGAGGTTAAAAAATAAGAGTCTCTTCTTTCCAAGTCTCAAATTTCCCCAGTTTTACTTAATCTCTCCTAGATTTGTCACCTCTTAAACTTCACAGGGGGAGTTTCCTCCCTCCGTCAAGAGGGGCTTTTTTTTTAATTTAGATTGGTACTGTCAGAATCCCGGAATCTCAATTTGAGAAGAAGAAATAAAACTTGGGTTCGTGGGAAAGATCAAGCGTCCAGACCATCTAGGCTTTATTGTATTACCCAGGTTCCCTGCAGGTCCGTACTCATGATAATGCATTACCCGGCAGGCAGAGGTGAACTCTGCTGCCAAGCTTCAACACCATTACAGGGTATTTATAGGTACACAGGTACAGGGCAATTGATGACAGAATGCAGACATTACAATAAGGTTCTGAGGTCATCACATACAGAACAGATAAAGGAATGTCAGTCAATCATACAGAGACAATGAGATTACAATATTTCTAATTGCAGTGTATTGACACTTTAGTTGAGTCACTTGAACCCACCTCCAGGTCTGCTTAGACATGTAAATTCAAGCTACTGAGAAACTATTCATGAACTCAGACCCTTATCTAGACTCTAGACATTCTGAATGAGCAGGGCACATGAAGCCCTCTGGGCTAGGAAGATACTTCCTGGTAAACTGAATTCCAATGCCATTTTAAACAGTGACTTAGCTTGGTTTTGAGGAGTACACGATTTGATCCCACAGTGCAAAAGCACACAGAAGTAATGCTTTTCAGACAGGATTTATCCAAATTTTCCCAACAGTACTTGTTTCACAAGTTCTTTCAAGGACAATATTTTTAAAAGATTGATTTCTCACCTAGCAGGTCCAATGTCCACTTTTAAGTTTTTTCTTCTTTACTATTAAACCGGAGCTGACAGCTAGTGAGGGGGAGGTGCACCCCTCTCTTTCCATTCACTGAGAATCCACAAACTTCTCCTGGTGGGTGGGGGACCACCGCCCCCCACAAGGCAGAAGTATGCTCAGACTTCTAATCCCTGCCCCAACAGGGCTTGGATGGGCCTCCCAAGGCCCTCTGTAGAACGGATTTCGGCATGAAGTACGATATCCCTGTTCTTCACTGCCGTCTTGCTGCGACGTCAACTGGAAGTCCCACATATGCATTTCTCTGGTTTATCCTGTGTGAATTTTTTCATGTATAGTAAGGGTTGTGCTCAGTTTGAAGCACTAGTGCATTTGTATGGTTTTTCTCCTGTGTGGATTTTTTAATGTGCAGTATGACTTGCACTGTTTTTGAAGTTCTTTCCAAACTCCATGCATTGATATGGTTTCTCTCCTGTGTGACTTCTCAGATGTATTTTAAGGCTAACACAACCACTGAAACTTCTGCCACAGTGCATGCATTTATATGGCTTCTCCCCCATGTGATTTCTCTGATGTACACAAAGCTGTGTGTGTCTCTTGAAGTGCTTTCCACACTCCATGCATTTGTATGGTTTCTCCCCAGTATGAACTGTTTGATGTAAATTAAATTTTCCTCTAGTATTAAAGCTTTTTCTGCACTCCATGCATCTATATGGGTTCTCTCCTGTGTATATTCTTTTATGTAAAGTAAGATGTGCCACCTGACTAAAGCTCCACACTGCACACATGTATGGGGTGTGTATTCTTTGATGGCAAGTAAAGGCATACTTTTTACTCAAGCTCTTTCCACATTTTGTGCATTTATATATTTGAGTTCTTTGATGGGAAGTGTTACTTTTTTTACTAAAGCTCTTTCCACACCACCTGCATTTGTATGATTTCTCCCCTGTGTGAGTTCTCCAGAGTCCATTCTGTTTAGAGGTATATTACCCTCATATACTTCACAATCTCTGTTTTCCTTTCCTTTTTGATATTTTTGTGGGATCTGCAGTTCTTGCATGTCAGCATCTTGAGAAACCAAGAGCATCTCATTCCCATTCATTGTCAATTGGGGGTGGGTGGTAGTATTTCAATCCCCTTTGTTTCCCAAGTAATTCTTTTTGCTCTTCTTTCTGTAGAAGTTCCAAGATCACCAGGGATGACTCCTGAATTTTTTTCATTTCATGCTTTGGGAGAAAAAAGAAAAAATGTAGCCTGCAGCCAGAGTGGGCCTTTATTTATGTTGTTAGCCATCCAGAGACTCTGGTAATTGGATGGCAAATAAATTTCATAAATAAATAAATATTAGGAGTTGAAGAAAGTAGCCAAAAATCCCGCCAATGATCAAGCCCAATTACTTGCTTTGCTTTCAAGAAGAGATGACTGCTCAGGTAAACCTCAACTGCTCTGCTCCCTTTGGCTGCTGAAGGGACTTTTGCTGCTCAAAGAACAATTGTCTCTTTGCAGAACCAAACTCCTGCCTCCATGCAAAACACTGCATTCGCGCCCTACAGCCGGCACCTAAAGGCGAGAGGCCTGGGGGCAGAGTTAGTACTGAGCAGCAGCAGCAGCAAGGGAGGCAGCCTCTTTGGAAGGCGAATGAGGGTGAGGGATATCCAGGCTGGACAGCGTAGAGAGAACTGCAAGGCAGTACATCTAACTCCTTGTCTATAGATATGTGTGTGTTCAGACATAGGATTTGTGCTTGTTAGTTGCAGAAATGCTTTCTAAAAAGGGAAAGAGAGGTGGAGGGACACAGGGAACTGACACTGAAACACCAGATGTGTGTCCTCCCGCCAGATGTGCTGGTGGGAGGAAACTTGTTACAGGAGTAGAAAACCCAACAGGGTGTTAGCTACTTCCAAACTGTGTCCTCCCAGGAGCCTGAATTGCCCTGATGACAATCGCCCTCAGCTGCAAGTCCAGTTGTTAACTGCCAGGTCAGAGAACAGGGAAGGAACAGCCATCCTGGACCTGAACCCAGGTAAGAAGGCCAACTTGGACTACATCACATAGACCTGATTGGATGAAACTGGGGGAGTAAAACTCAGCCTGGAGAGTCCTCCATGTCGCAGCAGGTAACCCCAGTGGGACCGCAAGGCAGTGCTGCTGCTGCTGCAGAAAAGCACCTGGAAAGCCCAGACCATGATAATAAAAGGTGCCGAGCCTTCCTCCCCTCGCCCAGGCATTGGATGACGTCTGGCGGCCAATCCCAGCAGGCTCCGCCCATTCCCCCCCCCGGCACCAGGAAGTAGCCCCCCGAAATTAGCGGGGTTACGTTCGTAAAGAACCCACGAATTGTGAAAAACCGCGATTTTGGTGCCGGCGATGCGGACGAGAGGCGCGGGCCGGTCAGGCGGGGGGGGGGCACGCGCATGCGCGCAGCGAGGCAGGAGCAGGGGCGCCCGCACAGAGATCGTTTTCTCCAAGCAAGGCCAAACTCGGAGGAAACGATCTCCTTGCGAGTAAGCCGCCGCACGGCGAGGCGCCGGCTTACTCGCAAGGAGATCGGCTTGGACTCGCTGGGAGAAAAATCCCGCGAAAGACCGACGCCGCAAACGCTGAACCACGACTTCACGGGGATATACTGGGCCGACTCGTTGTATTGTAAAGCCTTATCTCCTTTCGCTATAGTGTAATTGTGTTGGGTATTTTAAATGAAAGTAACATACGCTGGATTGTCCAATTTCAACAGTTTTATCGCAACTACGTACAGATTTTAACTTGTTCGCAATAAATAAATGCAATCATCTGCCCTTGTGCAAGAGCGGCAAAGTACTGTTTAAAAATAAAACATTTTTGCAAATACTTGCGAAGTGCCTAGCCATATTTTGGAGGGTTGCCAGTGACTGACAGATTTGCAGACAATTCGCCCTTTCTTTTAATGCTCCTTTTAGCCACGCTGCGGAGGCTTGGAGTTCTGGAAGCCTCACTTGGGTATGTCCAGGGGGGCATCGGTTGCCCAAGTGGTAGAAAGGGGCAGGAATGCAGGGTAAGAAAGCTTCCCGAAGCACAACACGGCGGGGCTGCACGGCAGGCGTTTCCTCCGCGGCCTGGGCTGCGTCCGAGGGCTCAAGGCAGGCCCGGGCGCCCGCGGGCTCGTGCTCTGCACGGCGCCCTGACGCCAGGTGCGCCTGGATGCGGCCGTGCCAGGCGGGCCGGCCGGC
>NW_025335305.1:143114-153887 GCF_004798865.1 Varanus komodoensis
GCCGGCCGGCCCGCCTGGCACGGCCGCATCCAGGCGCACCTGGCGTCGGGGCGCCGTGCAGAGCACGAGCCCGCGGGCGCCCGGGCCTGCCTTGAGCCCTCGGACGCAGCCCAGGCCGCCGAGGAAGCGCCTGCCGTGCAGCCCCGCCGTGTTCCTCTTCGGGAAGCTTTCTTGCCCTGCATTCCTGCCCCTTTCCAGCAACGTGCAGAAGCCACTCGCGGGAGGAGGGTAACAGTTCAGTGCGGCTGAGCACGTATTTTGCATGCAGAAAGCCCCCGCTTTGATCCTTGGCATTTCCAGATAAGACCGAGAGAGAAAGCCAGGCAATCTGACATGGTTTACGAAGATGCTTCTGCTTTCTACTATAGAGAGCCCAGTTTCAGGGGATTTTGATCTGAGAGCCCTATCAGGCTTTTTTTTTTTTTTTTTTTTTTTTACGTAAACCCTGTTTAGCATCAATCCTTGCCATCATTTATTATTACATCCATGTCCCATTTTTTTCCTTTGGACTGAGCCCAAGATGACTTACATGCCCCCCCCCCACAGGCGCTCCGATCCTTCTTTGATATTTTCCATCTTTATACTCTGATTTGTACATGTTCATAAACTTAACAAAGAATATCCTCTTCCCAGAATATCAAGGGAAATGCATTCACAATTGCCTTCAGCACTCCCCCCCCCCCGCCCCACCACCTCTTGAAGCTATAGCTCAGTTCATTTAATCTTAGGAGCAGAAACTGTTCCCCCCACCCCATCTATAAATATTTCAACTGTCCTCATTGCACTTTGATCACTCATGATCCAAGTAAAGATATTACATATTATTACTATTTCACAAGAGGCAATTTTCTTGAGTTACATCAATGATAAACTGGGCCAAATTTTATTTAGAAAAATTTTACTGACTTCCTAAGTGAATCTGGGAGTGGGTCACACACAGCTCTGCTTCTCCTTTGCATCTTCATCAGGTGAAGCTTTCCCCACTATGGATGTGGCAGATCAGTGCCTAGCGGCAACAATGAGCTGGTTTAGGGCAAATTAACTGATGTTTAAATTGATGTTCAATCTAAACAAGTTTGAGGGATGATTGCAGAGCCTTTTTGGTGGTAGCCCCTACATTGCAGTGCACTCCACACTAAGGTCTGCCTGGTCTCAACACTGCCATTTTTGCAAACCCAGTTTAAAAGATATTTATATTTTTTATTTATTTTATATTGTTATTATTTATATTTTTTATTTATTTTATATTGTTAATTTTAATTTTACATAGTTATTTTTGTATTTTATTATATTTTATTGTGTTGTAAGCCACCCCGAGGCTTCGGCAAGGGGCAGCATAGAAATGTTTTAATAAATAAATAAATAAGAGGTCATCTACTCCCAAACATTTGATAGCAAATGGTCCAGCAATGACTGTTAGTTATTTTTTCAGTATATTTTCTTGTATATTCTAGCACCTATTTTTGTTGGTGAAATTGTTTTGTACATCAATGGCTACACACACATACAATCTTATATTTACAAGTAATGATAGTTGTGAACCTCCCAGGTAGGTTTGGCAATTGGGTGGCATAAAAATGAAATGAAACTGAGATTCCACAAAGAGGCACACTGAAACAACTTGGCAGAGACCAGGTTTTCAAGGGTTGCAAGCCAGTGTGCCTGATCCACACAACACACTAACACTCCTATAGGCCCATATTTCTATACTCTGCAGCAGGAACCTGCCTTACAGAAGAAGCGGACTGAGAAATGCTAACTTTAAAACCAGGACAGAAAACGTTTGTGGGCAAGAATATCTGCAGTGCACAGAACGAACTCAATTCACAGAAAGGGGAAGTGGAGAAGTTAACTTTAAAGCCATGGCAGAAATGTTAGTGTGGGAAGCAATGGAAAGTGCACAGTAACACACAAAAGAAACCTTGCAGATTTGAAGAGTCTGTAGGTGGCTGTAGATTAGTCATTAGACCTCACCTAGTTCTGCTGGCAGAAGCAGTCATATCAGCAGAAAGAGAGATCTGGATTTCACCACTGGCTTTTTCTCTATGTGATTTCTCTAAAACAACATATGAGTTCAAACTGAAGTTCTTTCTATACTCTCTATATATACAGATACGGTTTTTAACCCTGTGTGGGTTCTTTGATGGGAAGTAAAGCTTGAGCTCAAGCTGAAGGTCCTTCCATATTCTATGCACTGATGTGGTTTCTTTCCTCTATGAGCTCTTTGATGTACTTGAAGGTTTGAGATGTCCCTGAAGCTCTTGCCACACTCCAAGTGTCTATATGGCTTCTCCCCTGCATGAATTATTTCATGTACATGAATGCATACATGTTGCTGAAGGCCTTTCCACACTGCATACATTTACATGATTTCTCCCGTGTGAATTCTTTGATGTAAAGTAAGATGTGAGCTTATAATGAAGCTCTTTCCACACTGCATATATTTATATGGTTTCTCCCCTGTGTGAGTTCTTTGATGTAAAGTAAGGGTAGATTTAACACTGAAGCTCTTTCCACAATCCATGCATTTATATTGTTTTTCTCCTGTGTGAGTTCTTGGATGATTAGTAAGTATTCCACTATGTCTAAAGTTCTTTCCACAGTCCATGCATTTAAATAGTTTCACAGCTGTGTGGGTTCTTTGATGTAAAGAAAGATGTGAGCTCTGAGTGAAGCTCTTTCCATACTTGGTACATTTGTATGGTTTTTCTCCTGTGTATTCTTTGATGTTTAATAAGTATGTACCTATCACTGAAGCATTTTTCATGCTCCATACATTGATATGGTTTTCTCCTGTGTGCTCTCTGATGTCTAGCAAGTGTTCCATTTTTTGAAGCTTTTCCCACATTCCACCAATGCATATGGCTTTTCCCATGTGAATTTTTTGATGTAAAGTAAGGCTTGATCCAACACTGAAGCTCTTTACAAACTCTATACATGTATATGGTTTTTCCCATGTGAATTCTTAGATGTAAAGTAAGGCTAAACCTAGTACTGAAGTTCTTTTCACAGTCCATGCATTTATATGGTTCTCACTTGTGTGAGTTCTTTGATGTCTAGCAAGTGTTCCATTTTTTGAAGCTCTTCCCACATTCCACCAATGCATGTTTTTTCCCGTGTGAGTTTTTTGATGTAAAGTAAGGCTTGATCCAACACTGAAGCTCTTTCCAAACTCCATACATGTATATGGTTTCTCCCCTGTGTGAATTCTTTGATGCAAAATAAGGCCTGACCCAACATTAAAGCTCTTTCCACACTCCATGTAATGATATAGTTTTTCTCCTGTGTGTGTTCTTAGATGTAAAGTAAGGCTAAACCTGGTACTGAAGTTCTTTCCACAGTGCTTGCACTTATATAATTTCTCTCCTGTGTGAGTTCTTTGATGTAAAGCTTGATCAACAATTGAAGTTCTTTCCACACTCCATGCATTTATATGGTTTCTTTCCTGTGTGAGTTCTTTGATGGTAAGATCTGACCTAGCAGTGAAGCTCATTCCACACTCAGGGCATTGATATGGCTTCTCCCCTGTGTGAGCACTTTGATGTGCAGTAAAGCTTGACCTAGAGGTGAACCTCTTGCCACACTCTATACATTTATATGGTTTCTCCCCTGTGTATGGGATGCGGGTGGCGCAGTGATTTAAACTGCTGAGCTGCTGGGCTGGTTGATCGAAAGGTCACCAGTTCGAATCTGCACAATGGGGTGAGTTTCCGTTGCTCCGTCCCAGCTCCTGCCAACCTTGCAGTTCGAAAGCATGCAAATACAGGTAGATAAAAAGGTACCATTTCGGTGGGCAGGTAACAGCATTCTGTGCACTTCAGTGTTTAGTCATGCCGGCCACATGACCAGACTGTCTGCAAGACAAACGCTAGCCCCCCTCGGCTAGGAAACGGAGATGAGCACCGCCCCCTAGAGTCAGGCATGACTGGACTTAATGTCAAGGGGAAACCTTTGCCTTTTTACCCCTGTGTATGTCCTTTGATGCTTAGTGTTTTAGTACCACTGAAATTCTTTCCACACTCCATGCATTTATATGGTTTCTTTCTGCTGTGGTGTGTGCAATCTCTGTTTACATCACAACTATATTTCTTTCCATACAGCAGACACATTTTCTTTCTGATCTGTGAGATGTGGGGTTCACGGAAGTCAAATGATTTCTTCTTCCCATGCCTAGTCAAGTATGTATGTATGTATGTATGTATGTATGTATGTATGTATGTATAGCACTTTCGTGCCGCCCTCTTCACAAAAAGCCTCAGTACTTTTTCCTGTGGTATTTTGCCCCACTTTCTTTCCTAAATAATTAGTTTCTTTTTTCATGCTTGGTAGTTTCCAGAGATGACTCCTGAAATTTCTCATTGTCTTGCCCAGCGCCTGCTTTGGGAGGAGAAAAAAACCCACCTTGTTCAGGTTGGAGGTCAAGCATCCCACCTGCTGTCAATCACAAGAGGACACAGAAGAGACCCCTGCCCAGCTAGCCTGCTCATGACCGTGAGCACTGTGCTTCCCATCCGTTTTCTGCAGATGCTCCAGAGAGGAGCTGGGAAATAACAGTCTGTTCACAGGAACAGACCCCTGGCCCTGCAGTCTTTCCAGGAGTCTTTCCCCCACCATGCAAAGGGCATTAGCTTGTTGTCGCTTGTGCATAAAAGGTGAACAGCCTAGGGGAGGGGATTCCACTAAAGGGTTAGACCAAAGTTGCTGCCCCTTAGGAAAGCCCCGCTGGGCATGAAATGAATACAAGGGACAGAGCAAGGGGGCGGGACTGCCTGCACATCTCTCTTCTTACGTTATTTGTGTTAGCAGACATACGACTTAGCCTGACACAGTGGAGGGGAGAGGGAGACATGGCGGGCAGGTGTGGAATGCAACCTGGTCTTGCTGTCTCCCAGCCAGAGAACTTGAGCAGCAACGCTGGCAGCCTCTCTGTGCCGAAGGGGCTGGAACTGAATGCCAGCTCAGTGAATGGGCCAACAGCGGCCTTGCCGATCAAGGTGCGGACTTGGCCTGCTCCACAGAGACCTGGTTGGGCGAGACTGGGGAAGTGAGCACCTCGCAGCTTTGCTGGCCTGGGTTTTCCATGCTGCAGCAGACGAGGCCTGGGGGCCAGGAAGCACACAGTGACCGCTCCTGATTCCATCCCACCCTCCAGCTGCCCCATCCCGGTCTCCCAGTTCTGAGTGTGTGTGCTCAAAGTGGGACTTTTGGGTGGGATCGGGGATCTGCTGGAGGGCTGCCCACCCTGCTGCTCGACAGCCTCCCTTGCTCACCTAGCAGGGAGGGTCTCAGGCTTGGCAGTGGAGTGTGATGGGTGAACTCCACATACTCAGCAACACGGAGGCCGCCTTGCAGGGAGCGGCTCAGGAATTCATGGCCTCCTTGTAACTGAATTAATATTTTTCCCTACCCAGAGCACACTTCGGATCTGGTTTCGTGCCTGGGATGGGATGCTGCTGATATGCACCTGGAGGAACTTTGTATATGCCTGTCTAGCATGGACAGATCATTACCTGAGAGGGTTTGGACGTGCTGGGACTGACTCTGCAGGGTCAGGGGATGTTTAAAACGGTCTGTGCGAGGAGACCATTAAATATCTTTCCAACCTCCTTCCCCATTTTCTCTAAACTTTTCCTAAACCCTGGGAAGGTTTCCCTGCCCTGCCCTCTGTCTCCACTCATGCTTCTACAGAGCTCTTTTGCAAGGCACAGCATTTTCCCTCTGATTTACCTACCAGATCAGTGTTTGCATTTGAGTCCACTTCCTATTGTATATAATGAAAAATAATCTGTACGCATATCAAGCAACCTCAGTCACTAACCCTGCAAAACAAGTCAGACTGATTTTCACCTCCTCAGGAGAAAGATTTGGCCAAATTCTACAAGGAACCTGAGATGCTCCATAGCTCACCCCGTCTCGGTCTGTATTAGGGCACCTCCAACCTAATGCCTCAAAGAGCTCCGGCAGGAAGACGGAGCAATGGAAAACAGCATCCTCATGAATCTTTTAAAAATTATATCATAATTAAACACAAGTATAAAATGCATCATAAAAAGCAAAAGAAAAAAGCACATAGAAAAAACCTATATATAGAAAACAAAATAAAACACAGCTAGTGCACTCTACCACCGGGACCATGGCTGTATATTTAGTTATACCTTCATTTCTTTCATCTTCTTTACTTCTACTTCTAACTTTCCATTCTTTCAGGAATACTCCCTTCCATCCAAAATCTCATTGAATCAACTGAAGGTTTAGTACCCTTCCCTTTTATTAATACATATTCAATAAATGAACCCTGTATATCATTAAAATCATTCTTCATTGGTCCTTTCTTCACCCTAATCCCACAACTTATCATTAACAGCTATATTCCAAATTTCTTCATATCATTCAATTAACTGAAGACTCTGTTTCTTTGCTATTATCAATTTTGCTGCTGTTACCAAATTTATTAATTCTTTAATGTTCTATTTCCATTTCTTTTCATAAAATATTAACAGTAATGCTATTTCTGGACTTGCTTCAATTTAAATTCAATATCTTACTAATCACTTTAAAAACCAGTATCCAAAATTTCTTAATATTTTCACAATCCCACCACATGTGGAAATAGGTAGCCATATTTTTGCCCACATGTCCAACTTAAGCTAGAATACGTATTATGCATATAAAATAGTTTTTCCATACTAATTTATTAAAATTTGCTTAATTCTAATTGACGTACTTTCTAACATTCTCCTATCCCATATTTTCCTCCATCCTCGTGAGATCAGTCTCTGTGGGATACATGCCCCCCCCCCCTCCCCACGCGCCACATCTCCAAACTGATCCCGGGGCGGGGGCGGCTGCAAAGAGGATCATGCAAGAAAACCGGCGGCCCTTGGGCCCGACTTTGCCCGGGCCCGCGCGGCTTAGAGGACCCAGCCCCCAAGCACCGATTCGGAGCAGGAGGCGGGGGGGGGGGCTGTTCCCGCTTCCTCCCCAAAGGAAGCCCTTGGTCCGCCGCCTCCCCGCGTGTCGCCCCCCGCTCGCTCCGTCCCCTCCGCCGCCTGCTCCACAGGCGTCCCTGGCGGCCGCGTCCCGCTCCTGGAGGACCGCGGGCGGCGCGCTCGCCACGGGCTTCCCGCGGTTGCTGCTGCTGCTGCTGCTCTAGGCAGGGCGACTCCGTCCCTTTAACCCGCGCCGCAGATGCTCCTCTTGCAGCGCAGCGCTCCCAGACAAGGCGCTCTTGGCCGCGGGGTGCGGCTTTCCCCTCCGCGGAATCGGTGAGCCGGGAGGGAGCGCTGTGGATGCAGCCGCGCGGGCGCGGGCCTCCGCTCGTCCTCACCTTGCTTGGGGGCGCGGGGACCACTGCACCGCGGAGCCTCTGGCGGGGCGGAAAGGGAGGCGAGGGCAGGCAGGCGGAGGCAAGCGCCCCTTTGCGGCACAGGCCCCATGCCAGGCATGCCGTTTCTCCAGCGGAAGGAAGAAAGCCATTTGTAGAAGGGGCCGCTTCTGCGGGACTGGAACCCAGTGTGGGACAGGTGCTGGGAGGGCGCCAGAAACCCATTTCACACACAGGCCGACTGAGGCAGCAGGCAATGGGAGTCGTTGGCTGCAGGAGAGAGTGTTTGTGTGACCTAATCACAGGGCTATGCTTTAAAACGAAAATTTGGCCCAGCAAGCAATAAATGGGAGGCATTCAGCCAGGAATATGAATTCAAATTTGCACGAGCAAAAGTAAGGAAAATATTTTTAAACCACATTTTCACAATGTGCCTGAAACCAAGCTGGACCCCTCACTGAGACCCATTCATTAAGGCAAGGAAAATGGAAGCCCCAAACAACCCGCCATGTCAAGGAGTTCAAAACACCACCCTATCTCCACCCCACCCAAAATGCATCCAGAGTAATAACCTGGACCTCGTAGTAGAGCCCACATCTCCAACTCCACAACCTTTCTTCCGTGGACCTCCAAAAGCTTCCCAGAAGGTCTCCTACCCAAGGGCTGACCACATCCAGACCTGCTGCAGTTTGAGGAGCGCTGTGGAAGCAGAGTGAGTCGGAAGGGGTCTCCCAGGCCATGTAGTCTGACCCCTGGCTCCAGCTGGCTCCACTCATGACATGCGCATCATGCGCACCTTGGTCTGCACCTCGACTTTGCTTGGGCACGGATGCAATGCCAGGATGCAGCACCCGCCTGCTCTTCTCCGGTCACACCAGCTCATCCCTGCTGGAAATGCTCACCAGCTCCAAGCCTGTGAAACCAGGCCATAAATCTATCGATGGCATTTAGTCGGGAGGACAACCAGAACCCCCAGTTGCACAGCTTACAACTACATTGCCAATGCCTACTAAGAACAAACATCTCCTGTACTAAAACTTACTGTAAGACCATCCGGAGACCTCAGTAGTGGGCGGTATAAAAAAAATTAAATAATAAATAAATAAATACCTAGATAAAACTACAGAACGCAACCAAAGTATATTTGTGAAAAATGGCCTGCCTGCACAGGCATTGTCAAGAAACGGTGAATGCAGGTTTTCTGGGGGCTTGCATGTTTCAAAAGGACTTTTACAGTTTATTCATACATACAGGAAATGCCTGTGGTTAGCTCCCAACCCCCACCAAGAAAGATGGAGTCCGTAGAGGATGCTTTTATAACCCATTAGTTAAGTGCACAATTTGAAGGAGGGTAGGTAACAATTTGCAAAAAGCACATGAGAATAAAACACAAGGATGGAATGGAACAGAAGCAGGGAGTTTCAGGACAGGTGTATATTAGCATATCTAAGGTGCATGTGGGGCCAGGCTCGGATATTGCAACAGCTGCTCAAGTAAAATTCTCCTCCGGGAACCCTCCGTGAAAGATATTAGGGGACAGAATACCCGGAGGAGGGCCTTCGTTGCAGTGGCGCCCCATCTATGGAATGCGCTCCCCAGAGAGGTCTGCCTGGCGCCGTCGTTATTGTATTATTGTATTTTATTAATTGCAGCCAGAGTGGGTCGTCAGTTTATTTATGCAGTTAGCCGTCCAGAGACGTTAGTAATTGGACAGCATACAAATTGAATTAATTAATTAATTAATGTCTTCCTCACCCTGAACATGCTCTTTTGTGGGGCTGAGGGAAGATCACCCGCCACGACCACTTTTCTCCTACGAGCTTTTTTGCACTTTCGCAAACCTGGGGTATTCCCCAAGGCTGCTCGCATCCCCCTTTGACGAGGGGGGCAGAGCCGCCTCCTTTCATAAGCGACAGCACTCAGCACCAGAACGTGGGAAACGGGGAAAGAGGAAACCTTACGGGCTGGAGCCCTCTTCCAGCAAACGCAGGACGCTCCTGAAGCGGCGGATGGGATGCGCACGGGCTCCTTGCAATAAAACTGAGGAATGATGTAAAGGCCCAGGTGGGGGGGGGAGGAGGGGAGCTGCCCTCTTGAAAAATAAATAATTTTATAAATGCCACTTGCATCGTTTCGGCTACTGGACGAGATCGAAAATAAGTAATTAAACAAATTAAAGTCTGCAAACCGGATGACCCCCCTCCCCCCCACACACACACAACTTTTTTGGCGCCCTCCTTCTCCAGAACTTTTAGGCGGGCATTGCTACCACCACCTGACCCATCGTGCGTGAAGGGAGTACAGTTCCCAGCGGGCGTGCTGCAGCTCGCTTCTTGGTCTTCCTAGCCTGGCACGCCCCGGGAAGGACAGTGCTTCCGGGGCTGACACGACGCGTTTGTGTACGGCAGGATCGCGGTGGAGCGCACGCGCCCGAAGGGTACGTCTGAATCCGGCTGTCCGTATGCAAATGCTGGTTGGTGATCGGGAAGGGCTTCCTTGCGGGGCGAGAAAGTGCCACGGGGGGGGGTTGGAGTGTGTGTGTGGGGGGGGGGGGGGTCTGGGCTTCCGTGTGCGGCATTTTTCATGCGGGAGTGAAGTGGGGGGTGCCAACAGACGTGGCCGCTTTTGGCTCCGTCCTCCGTGTTCCAATGCAATTGAAAATTCAGCATGAAAATATAGGGTGGGTCGACATGATAGAAACGTCATGAAATTTGGCTGAGGAAGCAGGAATAATGCATAATGATACATTAAAATTAGGAGCAGAGATGTCCCAGAGGAGCCTTTTTCGGATAGAAAAAGTAACTTATGAAAAAATCAACCTGGAAGATGGGCACAGTTTGGAGTGGTGTATTTTCAGTTCTGATATATGGCATGGAAATACGGATTTTAATACAGACTACCATAAAAAAGGGCAGAAGCACCTGAAAATGCTAGGAGCATGGGAAATAAGCAGGAAGAGCTCAAGGTTCTCCTAGGAATAGGCAGATACCACCTGGTTTGGATTACGGAAACATGGTGGGATGAAAAGCAGGATTGGAATACTCTTTTTAGGAAGGGCAGGAAGGGAAAGAGGGGAGGGGGTGTAGCGCTCTATGTTAAGGAAGGGACAGGGTGCAATAAGGAGGGGAGGAGGATGGAAGGGGGTCAGGTTGAGGCCGTGATGGGTCTGGAGGTGGCCAAGGATCTGAAAGTGGGGGTATGTTATCACCCACTGGGTCAGCTCAAGACCCTGGATGATGCTTTGAAGAGTATCCCAGGGGAGGGACAGTCATACTGGGAGACTAACCTCCCTATATTGGTTGGGAAATGCACTTAGCAGTGGCGAGGTCCCATTGCTTCCTAGAAGCGATGGAGGGGGGGTTGTTCACCCAGAGGGTCCAAGAGGCAACGGGGGGGGGGGGGGGCAATCTAGACCTGGTTCTGACCAGCAGGGAGGTTCTGGTGGGTGA
>NW_025335305.1:153987-263654 GCF_004798865.1 Varanus komodoensis
GGGGGGGGGGGTGGCTCTAAAAAAGGAGGTCTCGGAAGCGCAAGGCTTAACGATATCGCTGACCAGCAAAACAGGGAGGCGTAGGAGGGCACCGCTGTGGAAGCAAGGAGAGGCGGCAAGAGGGATTAGAAGGAAGAGGGACCTCCACGGGAAATGGACACTGGGGCAAGCGGGCAAAAGGGTGTACCAGGAGGAGAAGGTGAGATGCAGAAGGAGTCTTTGCAAGGCTAAGGCTGATTATAAGCTGAGACTTGCCGAGCATGTCAAGGGCAACAAAAGGGGCTTCTACCTTCGTGTAAATAGGAAGAGGAAGGGGAGACAGGCAGTGGGACCACTCGAAAGGGAGGGCGGGCTTCTGATGTAAGGGAACAGGCACAGACGTTAAATGACTCGTTTGCTGCTGTGTTCTCCCCAGAGTGGGTTGGGGGAGATCTGCCTGGGGGGCTAGATGAGGTTGTGGTTATGGGGACACAGATTGGAGTCACCGCTCTAGAAGGCAAGGAGCTTCTCAGGGCCCTGGATATTACAAAGGTGCTAGGCCCTGATGGGCTGCACCGGAGGGTAATTTGGGAATTGGCAGGGATGCTCTCGCATCCGTTGGGCTTCATTTTTGAGGCTGCGTGGAAAACGGGAGAAGTTCTAGAGGGCAGGGGGGTGGCGTCAGTGGTTCCAATATCCAAAAAGGGTCGCAGAGGGGATATGGGGAATCACAGGCCAGTTAGCCTTATGTCCATTCTGAGAAAGACAATGCAAAGCTCTAGAAACTTTAGATGGGGTGGGAAGTTGGCAGCTATGCAGCACAGATTCTGTAAAGACAGACCCTGCCAGACAAACCTTGTGGGATTCTATGATGAGGTCTCCAGGTGGCTAGATGGAGGGGACGCGGTGGGTATGGTTTACCTGAATTTCAGCAAGGCCTTTGACAAAGTGTTGCATGATATGGTTATCAAGGAATTGTAGAGCTTTGGGAAAGATCAATGCACTGTCCAATGAATTAGGACATGGTTAATAGACTGCAAGCAGAGGGTGATTATCAGTGGGGAATCATCAGGGTGGCAGCTGGTGATGAGCGGAGTCTTTCAGGGCTCAGTTCTAGGACTGATTCTGTTCAACCTTTATATTAATTACCTGGAGGAGGGGATAAGCAGCCTGCTAATTAAATTTGTGGATGATATCAAAGGGGGAGCAGTGGCCATAACTGAGGAGGTGATCCAGATCCAGGACAGACTGTGGAAGTGGGGATGGGGGAATAACAGGATGGCGTTCAATGTGGGTCAGTGCAGGTCTTGCACTTGGGACACCAGAATAGGTGTCAGAGGTACAGGATGGGGGACAAGTGGCTGGAGAGCAGCACTTGTGAAAGGGACCTCGGGGTGCTGGTTGAAAGCAGGCTGAACATGAGCCAGCAGTATATGACACAGTAGCTAAGAAGGCAGACGCCACCCTTGGATGTATAGCCAGAAGCGTGGCTTCCAGATGATGATACTGCTCTGCACGACTCTGGTGCACCCACAACTAGAGAACTGCATCCAGTTCTGGGCTCCACATTATAGGAGAGACATAATTACCTTGGAATCAATTCAGTGCAGGGTTACAAGAACGGCAGCCGGGCTGGGAGGGACGACATATGAGGAGAGATGGAGGGAACTGGGTCTTTTCAGCCTGGAGGAGACTCCGAGGGATCTTTTAGTGACTTGCAGGTATGTGAGGGGATGTCATGCGGCGGAGGGCCATGACCTGTCCTTCCCTGCAGTGGAGGGCAGGACATATTCCAGTGGGGCAAAGCTCAAGGAACCAGGCTTGAGGTTGGATGTCTTCCTGACAGTTAGGACCCCTTGGATATGGAATGGGCTTCCAAGGGAGGTGGTCAAAGCCCCATCAGGGAGGTGTTCAAGGCAAGACTGGACAACCACATGTTGGGGATTACACAAGCGGAGCTGACTAGAACAGGGGGTCAGATTAGATGGCCCGAGAGGCCCCTTCCGACTCACTTTCCTCTGCAAAACTTTAAGCAATGGGCGGTGTGGGGGGGGGATACTGATGGTCATCCCCCTCCTTTCTACTTCTTCCATCTTTTTTTCTCAGTGCAGAAAATTCATTACAAGGAAAAATAGAATAGAAAAGGTATACAGTGCCTACTGGTAACACTAGAGATCTGTTGTTTGAGCCCCAGAAGGAGGGTCACTCAGTGACCAAATTTGCACATAATGGCAAGCGGCCGCCATGTGGCAGCCGGCAAGGAAGGGCCCTGTTTGCTGCGACTCTGGCATTCCCGGACGTGGCATCTGGACATGGAAAGCAGGTCATCTGGGAGCTAAACAAGGGAGTGGAAGGGTGAGCAGTCAGGGACCAGGGCTCTCGTTTCCCCCTCCACATTCTCAGACAACCCATGATTAGAAAAGAACCCGCAGTTCGTGTAAACCAGATCAAAGCAACCAGTTCTGGACAAAGCTGTTGCGATATGTTATCATCACCCCAGAGAATAAACACAGTTGTGGAACTGTAATGTGTTTCTTTTTGGAGTCACAATGACAATCACATATCTCACCTTTGTTCTATCCCCTGTATCTGGATCCTAGGGGGAAATCATTGTCATATAGTCTTCAGGATCATACTGCTCAAACTCCCCATGATCTGATTGTGGAATTATCTGCTAACAATCATCTACTTATTCAGTGATCCAATTGACTGTGACAACCAATCAAATATGGTTCAGCCTTATCAAACTATCAGTAGCTCAAATGTATACATTAAGGGCTCCTTATTGTTCCTTCTAAGAGCACGGGCTATGGCAGTATGATCTAGCAGTAAGCGGTAACCCTGTACATTCACCAGAATGACATTCACCAGATTTGGATGGCATGCCATGCCTCTTTGTGAGTTATTGAACCCACAACAAGCCACAGTGCCCTTGAACACCACACTCTACTTGGGGGTTGTCATGTCGTGCCAATGTGCCAAGTGTGGATAATGTGGGGTTAACCATAATCCCCCTCACATAACCCTCACTCTCTTCACACAACACAACAGCCCCTGAGCATGAGTTGCATATTCAAAATGGCGGCCACATGCACCATACATGTGCCACAAGATATTGTAGTGTGTTAGCAGCCCAACCATCTTTTGCTTTGCTGTACATTTATATATTAAATACAAATGCATTTTACAGAATCTCATTTCATTGTAGGCCTTTGCTTATAGTCAACACACACATTTATTATAACAAACATTCAACCCAGCTCTGTTGTCTTGCTTGGCATCGCCCATGGTTCTTTATTCATTTAATGAGGAAAAAATGCCTCTCAGGGTACTTCTTGGCTGAATGTCTTCAGAGTGGCGAATTTATCTGTGCCTAATCCCTGCAGTTTCTGTGGGCATTTAGTGTCTCTCTCTTTCACGTGGAACTTCTGATGCTTCACCACATGTGACCGATGAGAAAAGCATTTTCCACACTCCAAGCATTTATAGGGCTTCTCTCCCGTGTGGACCCTCCTGTGAGCCAAAACGTTCGACCTGTCTGAAAAGCGCTTCCCACACTCCGAACACACGAAGGGCTTTTCCCCCGTGTGAACCCTTTTGTGCCTGGCAAGAGAGGAGCTGTCCGCAAAACACTTTCCACACCCCAAGCAGGGGTAGGGCTTCTCCCCGGTGTGGACCCGCTGGTGCTTGACGAGGCCCGACTGCTGGGCAAAGAACTTCCCGCACTCCAAGCACGGGTAGGGCTTCTCGGATGTGTGGACCCGGCAGTGCTTCACGAGGGCCGAGGGCCGGGGGAAACACTTCCCACACGCGAGGCACTCATAAGGCTGCTCTCCTGTGTGGATCATCCAGTGACTGACCAAGGCCGAATGCTGGTCAAAACTCTCCCCGCACTCCACACACTTGCAGAGGTGCGTGTCTCTGTGGAGCCTTTGGTGAGCCACCATGTGGGACCGGTCGGCAAAGCGCTGCCCACACTGCACGCACCCGTAGGCCTTCTTTCCCGTGTGGCCCCTCTGGTGCCTCACGAAGGCCGGGTGGTCGGCAAAGCGGCCCCCGCACTGCAGGCACTGGCGGGGGCCCTCGCGGGCGTGGATTTGCCTGTGCGCCGGCAGGGATGACGTGGGGGCGAAGCGCTGCCCGCATTCCAGACATGCTTGGGGCTCGTCCGCCACGTGGCCTCGGCAATGCTTCACCAGGGCCGCCGGCTGAGGAAAACATCTCCCGCACTGAAGGCACTCGTACGGCTCCTCTCCTGTGTGAGCCTTCCAGTGGCTGACGAAGGCGGAGTGATGCTCGAACTGAGCGCCACATTCCAGACACGCGTAGGTTCTCCCCGCCATCTCGGCTCCCCCCTGCCTCACGAGGTCTGCCTGCGGAGCAAAGCCTGCCCCACGTGCCAAACGTTGGGAGGATTTCTTTCCCATGGGGACGATCTGTGGCACAACACCAAAATGCTGCCCGCAGTGGGAACAGCAGTCCTTTTCTGCAGGGTCACCTGAGAGGATAAAGGACAAAATACAGACAAGGTTCACTGTTGGGGACAGAGGGGAAGGCAGCTCAGAAGCAGAATCAGGATTATCCATCCTTTTGTTCCATTCTTGAATCACCCTGCAGGCAAACTTCTCAAGGTGACACAGGGAGTAAAACAGAAAATACACAAAGCCACATTATAAGCATGTTGAAATAATCCCTTTAAAGTGTTAAAAACAGCAAACGTAATATAACAAAATGTTGAAAAATAAAAACAATGGTAAACACAACAGTAAGCATGCCATTAAAATAGAACAAAGAGCAGTTTTTGCAGGATTTTAAAAAGGCTTGGGAGGGTAAAAGGCCTAAGTATAAACTGAATGCCACAGAAAACCAGCCACCTAAAAGGAATGGAAATGCTGGGGGTGAGCCAAGCCAGCTACTTCAGCCCACTAGAAAGAATGGGAAAAGCACAGTAGAGGAATTATGTTTACTAGGTCTACCTAATATGCCAGAAAAGAGTGAACAAGGTTTGGATTCATCCAAACGCTTAATCTGACTGGATATCAAGCAAAACAGAAGAGGGGGGGAAAGGAGAAAAATGTTCCTGAATAGAATGAATTGTCGTCGTCGTCGTCATCATCATTTTTACACTGCCCCACAGCTGAAGTTCTCTGGGAGGTTTACAGCAGTCAAATTCACCCAAAACACATGGTATATGCAAAAAACTTGGGTTCAGACAACACGATAACCCATGATTCAGCATCAAGCCTGAGTGTAGGTTATCGCGTTGTCTGAACCCTGTCCATAAGTTTACTAAATCAACGTATTATGAAATGTGAACACACAAATTATGTACATACAATTTTATCAACACCTAGGTGAGAATGCACGACAGAAAATTGTATTTCAGACTCTAGACACAGCTATGGAGAACAGGTATTACGAAAAATAAGTTCAGTGTCCTTGGGAGAAAATTGGTTATTTGTGTTGTAACTGAGGTTGTAAGGTTGGGATCATCTTATTCTTTTGGTGAGAATAAAAATGCTTCCAGTCATTCACATTCTTCTAAAAGAATATACCTTGTTTTTGTTTATTTCCATGAATGACAGACAACATCATACATCAGAGGGAAAATGGCTATTGAGTCAAGAGCAAACATCTGTCTTAGAGAGCTTGCCTCAAAAGCCACTCTTTCCACAGCTCACGGATCGACTGAATATGACAAGAAACCAAACTTCAATTATTCTAGCCACAGTCACCACTCTCTTAAAAAGGGATTCAAGGTGAGAGCTGCAGGCCTTTGTGAGAGTGGAAAGATGCCTAGGATACACAGTAAATCTTTGAAATTGTTCATCAGTGAATACAAAAGTAAGATTAAGAAAAAGACATTTTGTGGCCCATTAACAGCACACTTTGAAGAATACAATCAGTCAGTTGAAGAATTTCGCTACAGATGAGCAGGCATGGGCTTCCATTTATAGAGGACAAGAGCCATGTGCCAAACCCAGTCAATAGGAGAGATTTTGAACATTGCAAGCTGCAATTCCTTGTTAGCTTAAGGACAAATGTCATTGATCTATGTTCTTGTAAAAAAGGGAACGTCTGTTTCCTACTGCAAATGTCTGTGTCTTTAAGTAGAACATTTGCTTCTAAGAGAGTGCTGATGGCAGCTGAAATAACCTACGCTAAATTTGGAACTGCATTCACTGTGGGCTTGGGCTGTAGAAAGAGGAGTAGATTTTGAGGGGAGATGGGAGCTGCAGGCCAAAACAACTGGAAGGCCAGGAGCTGCATGCCCCTTGGTTAGTTCAAGCCAGAAAAAATATCTCAGAAAAAAATATCTCAAGTTCTACCATGGGCTTCTGAAACAACAGGTGCTCTCCCGTCTGAAACCAGCTGCTATTTAAGTCTGTCTACATCATTCTCTCTACCACGTCTAGGAGTGACTTAAGATAGTTTGTTATCTTAAGATAGTTTGCTATTTTCTAGAGTGGACTTAAGATAGTCCACTCTGGAGTCATCCACAGCAGTAAATATACAATAGGATGAAACAATTGGAAATGGGATGCCCACAGTCTCCCCATTCAATTAGTGACACCCTATTTATGTCAGTTTTTTCTATGCTACCTTTCAAAAAACAAGCATGTCCAAGCTGGTTCACAAGAAAATGGCCACCGCTGTGTATGCTGGGAGTGGCTAGCCATTCTCCACTAGAGCAATCAATCATTTCAGACCCAGGGAACCTGAGGCAGGCGCCCTGATTTGTTTTTATTTTTTACTTTGTAGTTCTTGATACTTCGTAATTGGCAGGGCCAATTATCCCAAAAGAAGCCAGATCCAAGTCCATTGGGCAAAAAGTTGGCAGAAATTTGTATGTGCTGATTTCTTATAAGGAAACACATGTGTATCATTAGAAATAATATAAATTTTATAGAATGCAAGCTCTTATTGGCTGTGTGCTGTTTCAGATCAGTCTTGCTTAAAACTCGCCTTCCATATACCCAACACTTTTCCTTGGTCTTTAAGGCCTAAATCCAAATGGGGAGGATGGGGTGCTTAGGACCAGCAAAGAATTATGTGACTTAATTGCAAACTAAACTGAGCACATTGCTGAGAGTGTGGAAATGTACTGTAGTGTGTACAACCCACACTCTTAGGCTGCAACTAACGTAGTTACTAAGGAGTAATCCCTATTGTTGTATTATCAAGCTTCTGTTTTAAGTGGCTAAAAGAATGGATAACTTGAAGAAATAAGATAACCTTGTATCTTGAAGGGCATGATTTGCAAATGGGCTGGCATGCTTATATGTGGTATAAGAAGGCTAAGTCACATGGCTCTTTTTTAAGTCACTGTATTAGATCATTAATGTCGGTGTGGGAAAAGTTAAAGATAAAACTGTATACTAAATTACCAAGATGGCTTTCACCCATGGAAGCTTTTGTATATCCAAATGCATTGAATTTTGAAGGGATTATAAGATATGATGACATTTTGGATAAGGATGGAGGGTTGAAATTGAATCAAGAAACACAAAAACAGGGATCTAATATCTCTTGGTGGCACAAGGTGCAGATACAATCGAGATATGCTAAGGACTATAAAGCATGGGGCTTTTATAAGGATTTAACAGCATTTGACCAAGTGATGCTTAAATCAGATGAGAAAATGATTAAAAGACTATATAATTTCTTACTTGATAGGAGAATGGAAGACGAACAGGTTAAGGAAACCATGATAACGTGGGCACAAAACTTTAGATGTAATATTGAATTAGAAAAATGGCAAAAGCTATGGGAGAGAAATATCAAGGTAACATTAGCAACTTCGTATAAAGAAAACTTGTATAAAATGTTTTATAGATGGTATCTCTTGCCAAATAGATTAGCTAAGATGTTTCCAAATATGTCAAATGGATGTTGGAAATGTAAACATAAATTGGGTGCTTTTTATCATATGTGGTAGGCCTGCGATAATGCGAAAAAGTATTGGATTAAAATACATCAATGGCTTGAGGAAATGTTACAAAAACCTTTAGCTTTTTAACCTGAAGTCTTCTTATTAGGCATTATATCTGTGGACATTAGTATACAAGAAATGTATTTGATTTTACATGCAATTACTGCAGCGAGGATTGCATTTGCTCAACACTGGAAAAGTGAAGAACTACCCACCGACGAACTGATTCTAAAAAAGATCCTGGACTGTGCAGAAATGGATAGACAGACTTTATCATTGAAGGAGAAGGAAGATACTGACTTCTATCAAACTTGGGACTCTTTTTATTATTGGCTAGAGAAACGGGGAAACGTATAGATTTAAAATATTTTTAAGTTATCATAAATGGAAAAAAAATGTGGGGGCTGACCCAGCAGGCCCAATGTTTTTGATGATTGATGTTGTTTTTAGTTTGTTTTTAGGATTATAATTTCAAATAAAACTTATTATAAAAAAGGAGTAATCCCTATTAAACCTAGTGGGATTTACTTCTGTGGAGATTCTCACTCCCTCAGATAGAGACTTCAGGACCAAAGGATGCTGCTCTGTTGCTCAGGGTCCCAGGCCAGGGGAAAAGGCAGGACAGACATGGCCAAAAGTGGCTCCTCTTTTTATTGCATGTACTTTTACGCTGGTAGTTTCTGCTATTCTGGAAAGCCAGGTGTTTTTTGTCTGTTTTAACTGCCCTTGGTTCTAACACTGTGAAATCCTAACATGTAGTCCAAATGTGCCACCATTAAGTTTCTAGGAGACTCATCTTAGTCAGACATTTTCATTCGGACCGAACAAAAGCCCTAATATATCACTCAACTTTGGCTTTGGGGTTTTTCTTTCTCATGGACCAGCATAGCTAGCTTAATATTTGGTTGGTTGGTTTTAATTACCAAAATTCCCAAGTTCTTCTCTAGATCCAGATCTTGTACCATCTCCAGGGTGAATTAGGCTGGTTGCAATTCTGAGACTTTACTAAGGAGGGAATCCCAATCCTACATTCAGTTAGCCGGAATTAAATCCCACTGAACCCAGGACGACCTTATGTTTATATTAATATCCCACTTTTTCCCAGCAAGGGACCAGAGCCCTCTCCCCCCCCACTCCATCTTATCTCCACAAGAACCCTGTGCAGTGGGTTAGGCTGTGGGTCAGGGACTGGGCCCTGCCATGAGTCCTGGCTAAGTGCAGACCAGAACCCACGTCCCCCAAGTCCTAGTCCAACACTCCACTGCAGCCTTCCCCACCCTGGTGGCCTTCAGAGGCATTTGAACCACAACTCCCAGAATTCCCATCCAGCAGGGCCACTGCCTGGGAATTCTGGGTGTCGTAGTCCAATTGTGTCTGGAAGGCACAAAATTGAGGAAGGCTGTTCTCCTGCATCACTCACTTCAGAGCAAACATGTTTAAGATTACACAGAAAATTTCATGCACACGCTTCTCCCCGGAGCCCAGTTATTTCCCTGCCCCACACAATTCCCTGCATCAGCTCGGCTACTTTTCCCCATCCCGTGTGCCAGGGAGCACTGCACCCTTCAGCTTCCTCACAAGCAAGCTCAAGCGATGAGCACTGCACTGCACTGCAGCCCATGTCCTCCCCAGCGTTTAAAAGGGGGCCAGTTCCAAGATCCCCCAGTCGCAGCAGGACTACCGAGCTCAGAGGGAAGGAGCAGGTGTGATTCCGGGCAGCGGGTGGCAAGTGAGGCGGCTCACCAGGCCGGGGCCATGCCCGGGCGGCCCCCGCCAGCACAGCTCCTGTCCAGCCCCAGCACAGTGGCAAGGCTGCCTTCGGCGCTGAAGTGGCCACGGCCCTTGACCGCTGGCGGGCAAGCGGGCGAGCGCCAGGGAGAGGAGGGGAGCACGGCTGCCACCCCTGGGGCGCCCCTCGAAGGGGAGCAGGAAGCAAGCGCTCGTGTTACGTCACTCCACGCCACTCGTCTCAGGCTGCCTGGGGGCACTTGGGGGGCGATATGCCCCGTCCTAGGTGAGGAAAGGGCAAGGGGGCTCTGCAGGTGAAAGCGGGGCAGGCACGGAGGCAGCTGGAGCATCGGATGGCAAATGCTGGGAGGCCTGGAGCTGCCACTGTCCCAGGTGGCAGCTGCTGGTGGGGCTGGGCAGGGCTGGACCTGCTGCAACCTCCCCCGCCATTCCTGCTCCGCCGTGCGCCCCAGAGCTAGGAAGAGACCTGTCTTCTGTCTGCATGGAGATTCTGTTGCTGGCTGCAAGCGGGGGATGTGCTGGGCATCTGCACATGCTCAGAATACCTCCCCAGCAACGACTCTGTCTTTCTCTCTCTCTTTCACACACACACACAAGTGACTGTTGGGAGGATGGGGGAAAGGCTTCTGGCCAAGGGCTACCTGCGGATTTCTCCTCCTCAAGCTGGAATTGCTGCAAAGCAAGGGAATAAACAGGAAAGTCACCCCAGAGAGCCATACATTTTGGTGGTCAGGTAGAGCAAACAAAAACAGGTGACTCAGAGGGGGAACAGCAGCTCAGCCTGCCATGCAGGTAAAGGAAGAGCTTCCTGTTATTCACCTAAGCACCTGCAGTCTGATTCAGGCAGGGACCGTGCCCACCTGGGAGGAGGGATTTTGCCTTCTCTCCCGGCTCCCCACATCATTTTTGTCTAGAAGTTCCTGCCTCCCCCCGCTCCCCCACAGGATAGTTGAGGAAAGAAAAAATAACTTTTCCTGGAGTTTTTTGCTTTTTTAACCACCTCCCCATGGACCCAGGTGAGACTTTTGCCAGAAATTAGGAAGGAGCAGAAGATCTAACTCCCAGTCCTGCATCACCATGGCTCCTATCCAAATCGGGGTGCACATGCTTACACAGGAGTAAGTAGGGACTAAGCTACTGGAGTGCAAGTACAAATGATCCTGAATCAGGACCATAAGACTTGGGGGAGGGAAGATGACAGTAAATCTCCTCCCGCCATTTTCATGCTGAATTTTACCCCACTGCAATTTTTGGAAAGTTTTCAAAAGTTGGGCACAAAAATGGTGTGGGGATGTTTTAATCTCCCCACGCCCCCCGCCATGTCAAAGACCCAATCCAAATTGGGAGGTACATATTGGGCCTGCAGGCCTGTTAGGCTGGGCTCCCCTGCCATTAGGCCACAACAGGGAAGTTGTTTGCTGATTAACCCACAATGGTGTTGTTCCTGACTTGTCCTACCCACTCCAGGTATGTATCTCGGAAGCCTCTGTGAATTTCCACATGCTGCTGGTGCCCCCCATGTTGGTGGAGTGCTGGATCCAGTTCCCACGTTCCTCTGAACTCCAAGGCAACTATCCACGGTGCCAAACAGAAAGGGTTCCCACGTCCTCACCATGGTTTTTACAAGTCCAGGCTTCAACCCGAGTCCTGATCACTGGGAATAGGCGGGGTACAGAGAGAGCAGTAACAGGAGCCAGCAGCCCGACTGGGCGATCTCTTGCTCCCCAGGAGAGCAGCCTTTCTGCTGCCAGTCCATCATGCACTGGGCTCGCCTTCCCTCAGCTGGCTTCCCATGGAAAGTTTTCCCAACCTTCCCCCCCTTGGTAGATCAATACCTGCCTGTCCTAATTATTCCAGTGAAAACGGTAACTTCTCACACTTCCTCCATGGACGGCACAATGCTTGTCTAGCTTGCACAAGATGCTTACCTCCCTCTGCTCTTTCACAGCCGAAGAACTGCTCGCCCCGGTTTCCTGTTCTCCCCTCGTCCAGTTCTGCACTCCATCTCCTCAAGAAGTAGTTTGGACCCTGGCTCTCCGTGTACTTTCCTCTCCCACCCTACACCACGCCAACTGGCCTTCTGGTTTACCCCAGCCTCACTTGGCAAGGCACCCTGACATGCTATTAGCCAAATTCTCCGCCCTCCCCACACACAGACCCACGGGCACCACCTCCCCAATCTCCAGAAGCCACTACCTAGCTGGATAACTGGATGCTTCAAGCAGATTCAGCTCTGCCACTCTTTAAAAAACTTTATTGGTAAAACAGAATTACTAGCAAGTTAGGCAGACCATTCTAGAAAGCGTAAGAACAGTCCTGGCTACTAATCAGAAGTTTCTAGAAAAGCCCTTTGAGGATCTAACACAGAATGGCCAAAGGCTTGGCTCACGGGGGGAATGTTAGGTGCAGGGATAGTGTGGTGAGTGATGCAGAAATGGAATCTCCTACAAAGTAAAGGGAAGGGGGCCTGGCCAGAATAATGACGGGGCAGGCAAAGAGAAATGCGACTCCAGGAGTTGGGAGAGGGGCTCGGCTTGGCGAAAGACGCTGGCATGGAGTCTGACTACCTCTGCACCAGGGAGGCAGGGCAGCCTATCCCAGCGTGTTCCTCCTATCCAAACAGATTTAAGAAGTCTGCTGAGGATCCCCTTGAACACGGTCCCTGCGCATGCGGGGCCAATGTCTCAGGCCACGAAGAAACAGCCTCGAGGGCACCAGGTGCCTCCCATTGCCAGGCGCTGGGTTCAAGGAGGGAACAGATTGGGGGAATTTATCTGCGGCCACAGCATCATTTTCAGCCTGGGTGCTGGCCTGGCTCCCTCCTCGGCTTGCAAACGTCTTGCAGGATGCCGCAAGCGACACTCGCATTTGGTAGGAGACCATCTTCCACATCCGGCTGTGTGCAGAGGGAGGACCACCACAGACATCTGCACCTGCAGCAGTGCAGAGCTCCCTGGTCTGCTTCTCCCTGCGCCGTGGCCACGCGGAACAGCAAGCAGGGATTCCAGATTCGGCACGGCATGGCGCCACTTGAGCTCATCCCGGCCGTGACGGTGACCAGCGACGGTCTTCATGGCAGATTCATCAGCCACGCTTGCATTCCCGCACTTCCCAAAGGACGGTACTGCGGAGGGGCAGGCAAGTGCCACTGTGGTTGAGCTGTGAAGACGGGAGGACCAGAAGCAGAAGAGGGACTGGAGCCAGAATGGAGGAAAGGATGAGGCTGGGCGAGTTTAGCAATGCCAAGCCCAGTCAGTGGTGGGTGTGCGAGTGAAGCAGCTGTTCACGGAAGCCTTGCTTTTAGGGACCGGGTGCATTTGTGCGACATGAGAACCCCCGGTGGCTTATAAGCCACAAGGTGAGTGGGTGTGTGAGAACCAGACACAGGTCTGTCAGGGAGGTTCCTCTGGGGGTTTGAAGCCTAGTTTGTAGCTGGGTCAGTTTCCCCCCCAGAGAGAGGTTGTGCGGGCCAAATGCGGATGACAGAACCACTGTCCGTCAAAACTGGCTACAAGGAAGCCACTTGGCAGGAGCAGCATAATCCCAAAAATTATACCGCGGTGGGAGTTCCAGTGTCATGTGAATCCTTCCTATACAAAAAAATGAGCAGAGGAGGAAGAACGGCTTTTAAGCTTGGCTTTAAAATGTAAAATGGCTTTAAGCAGCTGGGACTGAGGGGAGCTGATGGTGGGGGAATCCTGAAATGCAAACGAGTTAGTGGAGGGCCCTGCATAGCAGTAGGTGGGCCTTGGTTCATTAACCAAGATCCCCCTTGGCTTTCCTGCAGAGTGGTAGGCAGTGAAATTAGTGGTGTTACTTCCGTGAGAGAATCGAGGCCAGAAGCAGCAGCAGCAGCAGCAAGAAACACTCTGGAGTTTGAATTGAGCCACAGTCAAAGGTGCAAAATATTAAACAATCCCCCCACAACATGCATGCTCAGCTGCACAAGTTTCTGCTATGCAATGATGATGCTAAGAAACTGCATTCCAGCTCTTGGCGTGATCGGCTTCCTCCAATCCAGAAACGCAAGGGAGGCATCCCCAGAGCTCCCTCCTCCTTGCTTGAATGCCTGGCCGGACCACACCATCACTGCTGCGAATGGTGGGGTGAAAAAGTTCTTGAAAGCACACCGGGGCACGCCTCCCAGTGCGAATTTTTATTTTGCTACCACTAGGACGGGATAGGGACAGAAGGACAAAGCCTGTGAACTGGGAGAGGGCGGGCCACGCGAGGGGTGGAGCAACACGGCGGGGGGGGGGGACAAAGGGGCGCCTGCGCCTTCCCCCGCCTGCCTGCATGGCAGGACGCAGCCGGCAGCGAGAGCTGCAGGCCATCTTGGAGGGTGCTGCTCTGCTTCCTCCTGTGCAAGCAGGACTGCAGGTGCTTGTCGGGGTGGCCGAGGACACCGCGGGGTGCCGCCATCACACCTGGGATGAGCAGCACGGGTGGAAGAGCCACAAAAGGAGGTGGAGGCAGGCTGGAGTTCAGCCGGTCAAGGGTTCAAAGCATGGAGCTGCTGAGGAGGAGGAGGTGGTGGGACAGGAGGAACTGTTGATGGTGGGAGAGGTAAGGGAGATGGTGGTGGTGGTGGTAGTAAAGTTGGTGGAGGAGGAGGAGGTGGTAGTAAGGGTGGAGGAGCAGGAGGGGGTGGTGGTAGTAAAGGCAGAGGATGAAGTGGTGGTAGTAGTAAAGGTGGAGGACGAGGTGGTGGTAGTAGTAAAGGCGGAGGACGAGGTGGTGGTAGTAGTAAAGGCGGAGGACCAGGGGGTGGTAGTGACAGGAGCGGTGGAGGAAGAGGAGGAGGAGGAAGGAGGGATAAATTCCTGTGCTGCGCCACAGGGATATGGCTGGAATGGCGGCTGCGCTTGTTGGCCCTGCCCAAAAGTCTGCAAAGCTGCCGTGAGCATCCGGATGGCATCGGTCTGCCGGTCGATCGCTGCCGTGCGAGCCATCATTACCCGCTCGAAGACGATGTCGGAGGCTGCCATGCCCTGGCGCAGCAGCTCGCCCGACGCGCGGATGCTGTTGGCTATGGTCCAGGTCGACCGGACGGCTCGCAGCAGATCGCTGGCCCGCCTTTTATTCTCCTGCTCGTTCATCTCCCTGGAAAGCTCGTAGGTGCGCTCCCCGGCCGTTTCAATGGCAGTGACCAAGTCCCGTGCGAGCTGCACGCGGTCTGTCTTGCGCTTGTTCCTGAGGCGCGCGGCGCGCTGTGCGTTGGTGAGGGGCGGCTTCACCTCGGGAGCGCTTCTCCTCGGCTGAGAGGCTTGTGCTGCGGCCGGAAAATGTTGCTCCGCGGGCTGTTCCGGCTCCTCTTTTTCTCCTTCCTCCTCTCCCTCGGGGACTTCCCTGCAGTCCTCTTCCTCGGGAAAGTGAGGGGCGGACAGTTCGCTGGGATCGGTGAACAGGTGCCCCAAGTCGAACTCGGGCGGGGGCGGCTCTCCTCCCCAGATGGTCTGCGACAGGTAAGGAGTCAGGTTCTTCTCCAGCTGGCCGCTCGGGTCCTCAGGGGGCTCGCCACTGCGGGCAAGGGTCCGCATCACCATCCGGTCCAGGTCGGTAATGCTGTGATTCTCCCACTGCTGCTGCTGCTGCTGCTGCTCCTCCTCCGGAGACAGGTGCCTGGGCAGGACAGCTTCCGGGGGCCTGGAAACCGTTGCCGACAGGTTGTGGCGCGTTGGGTGGGGTGTGCTGGAAGCGGGTGGCCTTACAGGGTAGGGCTCCACACGCCTGGATGCATCTGGAGTCAGGAAGCAGGACTCCCTTGTTGGGGAGTGGTAGGTCTTCACGGGGTGGTATTTAAGCCTCGGAGGCTGCGGGGAAGCGATCCCGCTGCCAGCAGCTGTCACATCCCGATGATCCATCAGGATACTTGCCAACTTGTCGAAGAAGGGCATGGTGCGCTGAGTGACACCAGAGCATTTGTTGTGCGTTGTGATCTGCTTAAACTTCTTCTTCAGGCTGTGCAGCTTGTCCTTGCACTGCGAGCGGGAGCGCACGTAACCTCGCTTTAGCATCTGCTCTGAAAACCAGGGGAAGAGATTGTCGTGCCTGGCGCTCTGCAGAAGTTTTTGGGCCTCTGGGCTTGTCCAGAGATCTATGAATGTGGCAAGCTCAGCCTCAGACCAGAAGTACGTCTTAACTTTCTGAGGGTGTTGCATTCCTTCGGCCTCCGTTGGGGCACCAGACGCCTCGTGAGCCCATTTTTGCGATGCTTCTGTCAAGGGATCTGGAGCTGATGAAAAGAGAGGGGGAACGAGTCGGTGTTGGCCTCCTCTGTCAGATCCATCAGGAAGTATTGCAAGAGCAGCAAAGGTCTAGGAACCGTGCCACATCAGTGCTGGATCTATCTATTTCCCTGCCTTTGGGACGGCTGTCAGGCCATGGCCATGAGTCTGAGTTGTGCTGTATTTACTAGATGGAACAGCCAAGTAATGGTGAAAAGGCTTCACGGAAAAAGAGTTGGGTGAAGACTCTTGGAACAGATCAATTTCAAAAATGAAATTAATTTTACCCAAATTGATTTTTAATTGGATGTATAGCATGATTGAAGGACACCTGAAGTCACTTTTGTTAAGAAATTACAGACTTTTTTCCATAGGAGCCTCACAATACACTTAACATCTGTGGAGGGAGACCGGAGCAGTGGAAGGAAAAGCAGAATGTGGCAGAAGTTTGGGCTCTTTTGAGACTGCTGCGCATATTCTATGCAGCTCGCTCACAAGAAAATAAGCAAGAAAAAATGCTGAAACGCAAGTAGCAAAATGTGCTGGAACAGGGAAAGGCAGAAAAGGCCGGGGCAGACAAACTATAACAATGAAGCCGGATGCTGGGCAGGGCTCAGGAGCAGCAACGGCTTTTGCTGGTCTTGCTCAGCAACTCTAAAGTACTTTTCAACAACCCATGATGAAATTGCTCTCCTGGGCAACATGGCAGGTCAAACAACCCCTAGAACAGTCCATGGGTTCTCAGGACGGCTTGTTTGGAAAAAACAAAACATACCAACAAACAGCCCAGCAAGGATGATGTGGTCTGGGTTCAGACAACATGATCGATCAACCATGGCTACTTATGCATAATAGGTTATCATATTGTCTGAAGCTGGCCACTTACACTGAAGTAAAATTTAACTTTGGACCTAAAAGAGGAAGTCAAAGAGAGGGTGTGTGTCAGAGAGAGAAAGAGAGAGTACAAGCGCAGCGGCAGCAACCAATAGAACAATCCAGGCGTGATGGGAACTTGCAAGCCAATTCTTTCTAAGCTTCTTTTTCTTCTATGGCTTGTCAATTTTTAAGGGGTCTGTTTGCAGCCAAATAATGTGATTTAAGAAACAAACCAACCCAAACATATGTCTCCTACTGAAAAAGTATGTTTTTACGCTCGCATCGTAATTTCCCACTTTCTGATCTTACTGGCTTGGCAAAAAAGCAAGTACTGCTTGCTTCCAAAATCATTCCACACTGGCTTCCCCAAAATCAGGACCCATCTATGCCTTGGTCATACAATGCATGGAAGATTTGTGAGTGTATCTCAAAATGTATTAGTTTTAAAGTATGAAAACTTTAGAGTCTTTAAAAACTCAGTTTTAAACCTGGTTCTGTCTGGAATGGATTTGTTGTATTAAAATGAATCTGAGTGCATGCCAAAAGATTGATTTTGTCAACAAATACTTCCATTTTAAAAGGGAACTATTTGCATGCAACATGATTTTAAAAAATGATCAGAAACCACATTGTTTTTTCAAATTTGTGAAGTTTAAACAAAAAGCATTTGCTTATGTCTGGGTGTTGAGCAGGCACGCTGGGAATGCGGGACCTTTTCTGCATAGGACTGTACACATTTTACGCACAGTTTGGACTGATGCATTGTGCCGCTTCTTACCATTGTTACTTCGGGGCAGGCATGAAGGTTTGGGGGACGCTTTGTGGAGAACACGCAAAGCAGTGGGCTTTGTGATTGTAATATATACGTAAAGTCACAGAATAGCAGGGGTGAAACAGGTCCAACCTCCTGCTCAGCACAGGAAGTTAAAGCAGGGCTTGGGGACATGAAATGAGGAGTTCTGCCATCACAACGCAATACCCACAGATTAACATCTGGTGTCCTGAATGCAACAGCTGGGGCGCAAGAAGAGATCCCACTGGTTCACAAAAGGCCACGACTGTTCCAGTCTATCTCCAATGGTTGGAAGGGGGGACCTCAAGGGATGAGGTGTCTCACCTGAGCTGGCACTGGAGATCTCCATTTCATCTAGGTTTTGCGTTTCTGGCACCCATGGTTCTTCTCCTCGTTCCATCTGGGAGATGAGTTCAGGTTTGGGGCCTGAAAAACCTGCAGACAAGTCAACATGAAAGGATAAGTTGCTATTTGGAAGCGTGCCACGAGATATCAGGAAAAATCTCTTGACTGTTAGAGCAGTACGGCAATGCAACCAATTCCCTAGGGAGGTTGAGGGCTCTCCTGCACGGGAGGCATTCAAGATGCATCCAGACAGCCACCTGAAAGGGATGCTTTACCTGGAGTCCTGACCTGATGGCCTTCTAGGCCCCTTCCAACTCAGTGATTCTGGGTAATTCATAAAAAACCATGCTACTGCAAACTGGTTTCGGGGGGGGGGGGGCGGTGGAAAGAAGGAGATGACTTTGCATTTCTTCAGAAGTTTATCAAAGGTTCCTAAATGAGAAGTGTGAAGCAATGCACACAAAATCCTAACTTCACTTGTGCACTGATACATTCAGAGCCGGTGGTGACTGATCAGGAAAGAGATCTCAGAGAGAACGACAGCTCAATCCTCAAATGGTCTGATGACAACCGCCAACATTCCTGATGGTTGGCCAGGAATGCTGGGAGCTGTGGTCCAAAACACTTGAAAGGCACCAGGGTGGGAAGCAGGCTTCAGCCAGGACTGAGCCTCTCTCTTTCCAGCTGGCCTGCCTCCAGATCACTCCAGAGTTTCATCTCTTGCAAAACAATACAGCAAGTTCCTTACCCAGTGAAGCCACATTTCCGTAATTCTCCATCATGACGTTCTTGTACAGCGCCTTCTGATCTGGGTCTAGCAGAGCACCCTGGCTCTCCGTGAAATACACCGCTATATCTTCAAAGGTAACCAGGCACTGTAAGGAGAGAGAGATTTCAAACCAGTCCCTGCTGCTTCAGAACCCATTTTTAGTAATATGCAAATATTAAATTAAACCAAGTCATCGATGCCTCGAGTACAAAGCAGATGAGTCACCGACGTTTTTATTGTATGGGGCAACATTCTTATTAGAAGCTATTTAAGGGGCTTTTCTGGGGGAAACAGGGAACGATACAGCCCACGACCTGCAGCCTAAAAGTGGTACAAGTCTATGAAGAACATTCCCATTTGAGATTACTAATGCACTAATCACAAGATGCAGTTCCATGCATGTTTAGACAGAAATAAGTCTTGCACCTCCTAGCATTCCCCAGCTGGATTACTCCCTGTGCTAATCTCAGTCTGGAAGAAATTATGAATATGTGTTGCCCAAATTCTTTTATTTATCTACTCTATACCATATCTAACATCCAAAATGAAAATGCATCATAATATAAAAAACTCAGCAGTTAAACTGTTGAAAAGATCTAACACCAGTGTAATGACTAAACAAATGAACTGGGCAGCCCAAATGTTCAGGAAAGGCCTGGATAAATATGTGAGTTGCAGACGTCTAAAACAACCGGAGCTGTCAATGAGACACGGCTGGAATAAGAGCAAGGAGGGTATTTTTCTGTAAAGTGTGCTACACCACAGGGAAGGCCCACTTTCTGGCTGCTGTTGTGTGATTCTTATTATTACACTGCATTTATATCCCACCTTTTCCTCCTTGTAAAGGACCAAGGATAGCTTACGTAGTTCCATTTTATCCTCATGATAACATCCCTGTGAGGTAGGCTGGGCTGATAATCAGTCTGGCTTAAAGTCACCTCGGGAGCTTCATGGCTGAGAGGAGACTAGACCTGGATCTCCCAGGTCCCCACTCCGACATTCCAACTACCACAATCCGTAAGTCACGGCTCAACTATCCTTCTGCAGACATTGGCAAGTGCACAGGTCTGTCTATACTGGGGAAGGCCATGCACCAGACAACCTGGTCCCGGGTTATTAGAGCTTAAGATGGCCCAGGCACCAGCCTGAGCCTGCCTCTTGCAGCAATTGCTTCCACACCAGTGTGGCACACACTCAGCCAGGGGCCCAGCCTTCACATTCTGCGCCAGCGGCAGCCTCCAAACCCTGTACAAGGGCAGCCCCGCCTGACGCATGTTACCAGAGTAATAAGCATGAGGTGACCCATGCAGACTACAGGCTGATCGCACACCGGCGGCTCGCATTCCGCAGACTCGTGCCTGGATGGCAGACCGTGTGGGATGTCAACGGATTGCCTGGAGTTCCAACGAGGAGGAGCAGAAGTGCTCCAAGTGAACCTGCGCCTCACATTGCAATATGTTCAGGGTTCCAGCCACTCCACATCATTTCCCTGCACCCCAGAGATTTTTCATTTCCTCCCTGCCCCACAAACACGTGTCAGCATTCTGTGGTCACTGAGCACCTCAGTTCTCACTGGGCTGGGGGTTTTTTTCGGGGGAGGACTGTCCCCTTGGGCATCTTTTCCCCTAGACTTGTTTTCTACAACTGTAGATCCCACCAGTGTGCTGAGACCTTCCATGTGCACATGGGTGTTGTTGTCTTGGATTTACATAGGAAAAGGCACTCATAAGCCAGAACTCCAGAAACCGAGTAAACAACAAATACATCTGTTGTTAATAAACAGATGTCTAGAAACATAGAAACAGAGCGAGTCAGAAGGGGTCTCCCGGGCCATCAAGTCTGCCCCCCGGCTCCAGCTGGCTCTGCTCACGACATGCCTACCATGGGCATGTCCAGCCTACCCTTGAACACCCTCAGCAATGGGGCCTCAGGCACCTCCCGTGGAAGCCCATTCCATGCCCTAGTGGTCCTAAGTGTCAGGAAGTACTTCCCAGCATCCACCCTAAATCCTGGTTCCCTGAGCCTTGCTCCACTGGAACATGTCCTGCCCTCCGCAAAGGCAAATTGGTCTCTACCCACCTCTGTGTGACACTCCCTAAACTGGACCCTTCAGCGACAGTGTGCAAAGCACAGGCCCTTCCAAAACACCGTATTTCAAACATCAGCCTCAGGACAAGCAAATAGTAGGAAGCATGGCCCAACCGTTGCACAGAGCACACCACACTAAAAAGCGCATAACTGCAGTCCTTGCTTCCAGGCCAGGCATCCTTCACTGCCCAAAATTCCTTCCCCTCAACCACACACTTTCCCACCACTAAATACTGCCACTGTCTCTTCCACACCCACTAAATATCCTCCTTCCAGCTTCCTCATTCACCGCCAGCAAGTCAGGCGGTTGCCCCATCTGGCCCAAAACCATCTTCTCTGCCTGGTCGCGGCTCTCTGCTGCTAGTCTACCCCAAATCCACTTTTTCATTGGAGAGGACAGCAACTTTCTGCATGCGAAGCAACGGCTCCGCCACTCAGTCTCTCCCCTCTCCCCACAAAGGCAGCACTTGAGCTGGAGTAATGTCTCCATCCAGGCTCGGGCTGCAGTCCTGCCTGTCGGCCCTCCCAAGCGTGGCACTTCGGTCAGCACACCTGAGATGCAGGTTCTAGTCCTCATGGCGCTCACAGGGTGATTTTGAGCCAGACACTGACTCCCAGCCTAACCTGCCTCACAAGACTGTTGTGAGGTTAAAAATGGAGAGGAAAATACTATAAACCGTCTTGGGCTCCTTACAGGAAAAGAGGCAAAATATAAAGTTTAAAAAAATAAAGAATCGTGGGCACTGTGTTGGGAAGCGGTAGACAATCCCATATTGAGACAAAAGGCCAAGGGTAACTTTTGGGCTTCGGGGTTATGGTTCCTTCCTCCTTACGGGACTCCCAAGGAAGACGGTGTGGGCTTTCCACGCTCCAGAAACACCAGCAGGGCAAGCACTGCGCTTCCCTTCCCGTACACTACCCAAAGAGGAACAGCCCCTCAGCCTCCTTCGTCTCCCCTTCCGAGGCCCCGTTCGCCCCCCCTTCTCACTAATCTCAGGAGCATCAGTCCCCTTCCTCCTCGCACTTGCTCCCCACTCCTCCTCCTCCTGAAAGCCAGGCAGGGGAGAAAGATCCAGAAGGCAGCCCTTGCTCCCCACTCACCCACGCAACCCCACTCTGGGAAAGTTTCCTAGCCCGCAAAAGTGCGCGGGGCAGCCGACCCGCCTCCCGCCGAGCCCCCTGCCATTTTATCCCCTCCACCTGGCCCCCTATCGGCTTCCACGGAGTTCTTGCCTGCGCAGCTGCCGCGTTCATTTTCTCCCGGCCGCCTCTCCCGACAATTCCCTTTCGCCTCCCACCTCTGAGCCAATCCGATCTCCTCAACGCACGAATCAGGAAGCTCGGGGGCTGCTGGGACATGTAGTCCTCCTATTTCCCGCCTTCGCTCCCGTAAAGCAAGGGAGGGAGGGGGCTTCTGGGATTTGTAGTTCTCTCTCTCGATAAGCCTAATTTTCCTCGCCGAGCCGCTTTGGAAGATCAAATGAGTGTCGCTTTGTCATCTCGCCTTGCCTCGCGTTGCTCATAACAACATCAGCAGAGCCTTGCTGGGTTAGACAAAGAAGCAATGCAGTCCAGCCTTCTTCAACTTGGTGCTGGACAGCAGTTCCCATCATGCACAGCCAGCTGGCGGGTTATGATAGGACTCTCAGTTCAACCCTTCTGACACGAGGTTGGATATAGGCAGGCAGCTGTTCTTGAGAAACCTTTGGAAATTCGAATCTAGTGAGTTGTGCCACAAATGCGGGGGCATAAAAGGTGCCAATGGCTCTCTTCTGCTTTGTTTTGTCATGCCAGGATGAGGTATCCAGAGATACACTGCCTCTGAACTTGGAGGTTCTGCTGGGTGGCTGTCTTTGAAGACCGACACAAGATAAGGTTGACTATCTAGAATCATAGAATAGTTGAGTTGGAAGTGGCCAGAAGGCCCTCGGGTCCAGCCCCCTGCTTTTGCAGGACACTAAGTTATGTTGTCCCATTCAGATGACTGTCTAGATCAGTGATGGCGAACCTTTTAGAGACTGAGTGCCCAAACTGCAACCCAAAACCCACTTATTTATTGCAAAGTGCCAGCACTGCAATAAAACCTGAATACTGAGGTTTTAGTTTCGAAAAAACAACTCACAGTCAGTCCAAACAAATACATAGATACATACATACATATATGTATGTATGTATGTATGTATATGTATGTGTGTGTGTGTGTGTGTGTGTGTGTCTCATCTCTCCTTGGCAGCGCACTGACTGGCCATGCGAAAGCTTGGATGAGTCGCAGCTCATGACAACATCACCTGGCACCACTGCTCCTTTCCAAGCATGCGCATGGCCCCTGCGTGCGCTGCTATCCAATGCTTGGCTGCTGGGGCAATGCTGGGGCGACTTGGCTCGCGTTCCAACAGAGAGCACTCTGCGTGCCCGCTGTGGCACGCATACCATCGGTTCGGCACCACCAGTCTAGATGGTTTTAGCATGTCTTCAATGCGGGAGAACCCACAACTTTCCTGAGTAATAGGTTACATTGTCGTACTGATTCGACAGTGAGGAAATTCTTCCTGGTATCTGGTCTCTTTTAACTTGAGTCCGTTATTCTGTGTCCTGCCCTCAGGAATGGATGAGAAGAATGGCTGTTCCTCTTTGCAACAGCCTTACAGGTACTTGTGCAGGACTGCTATATCCTCCCTCCCTCGTCTCTCGAGGCTGAACATGCCCAGTTCTCTCAGTCCCTCCTCACAGGGCAGTGTTTCCAAACCCTGGATCGTCCTTGTTGCCCTCCTCTGTACCCTTTCTAGCTTTTCTGCATCTTTTATAAACGTAGGTGCTCAGAACGGGACACAGTACTCTAGGTAAGGTCTGACTAGTGCTGAATATAGAGGAACTAGTACTTTATATCTTTTGGAAATGATTCTTTTGTTAACGCAGCCCAAAATAGTGTTTGCCCTTTTTGCAGCTGCATCATATTGTTGGCTCATATTTAGCTTGTGATCTACAAAAACCCCAAGATCCTTCTCATTTGCAGTATTGTTGAGTCAAATATGGTAGAGGTGCATTTGGTTTCTCATTCCCAAGTGGAAGACTTGGCATTTGTCCCTACTGAATTTCATTCTGTTGTTCTCTGCCCAGCAATTTTGTCTATCAAGATCTCACTGTATTTGGGTATTTGCTATTCTATCCAGCTTTGTTTAAGAGGATATGTCCAGAGCAGGTCCAAGACATTTTGCCACCTGAAACAAAGACAAGATTTCACAAGATTTCATGGAGAAGCTGATCCAACAAAGATAATACTTAACACTGGCAATGGGAGCATTGAGAGCCAGTGTGGCGCAGTAGTTCAGAGCACGGGACTGGGACTCAGACGATCTGGGTTCTAGTCCCCGCTCAGCCATGGAGCCAACTGGGTGACTTTGAGCCAGTCACAGACTCTCAGCCCAACCTACCTCACAGGGTTGTTGTTGTGGGGATAAGATGGAGGAGGAGAATGATGTAAGCTGCCTTGAGCCCTTTGCAGGAAAAAGGCAGGATATAAATAAATAAATAAATATACCCTGAGGGCAGCAGGTGAGTTTAGGGGCCACAAAGTAGTCCATGTGTCTCATGCAACAGTAGCAAATGGTGTCCAGTCTGAATGGTGTGGACCAGCTGCGGCAAAACCAAGGGATCACTGAAAGCTGAGCCAACTCTCAGTTTTCTACAGAAGTCACCTACCTGCCAGGATCCGAAGTGTTGCACCTTGACCCTGAAGGTCTGAGGGCTACTTAGCATTGCACTGGGAGAAAGGTGTGTGGACTCCACCCCACCCCCTGATAGCCACCCCAAGCCTTGTGGTAAGGCCTGGAGCCCAGTTTTGCACAATCACTGAGGGAAGAAGCCACAGTGGCCTCTTTTCCCTGCCTCACGTGTGCCAGTTGTGCACGGAGTGATTTTGTTAATCACCCTCGCAGTGCGCGGCTTGCCTCGTCATCCAAAACCCATGCAGTGTGCAGCAGCGGTGCCTTCAAAACCACACCCAGTACCCACAGTTTGTTGTGAGGTCCTAGGGGGTCTTTGAAGCCAGCCCCCACTGCTCAACTGGCCAGGTTCTGATGACACAGAAAGGCGCACACTGTGAGAGCAATTAGCAAATCACCCTGTATATAGCCAGCCATGTGGAAGCAGTGTTTTTTTCCCCATTTTTATTGTGAATTTCATTAAATTGAAACCAAAACTAAACAAACAAAACATCCTGCAATCCTTGTCCAAGTTATGAGAAATGGAAAATTACTGTTACTAAGCAGGAAGGTGATAACTGAAGCAAGGATGAAATAAAGGGCTTGGGTAAGGCCATTGAAACCTCTTAAGGCGAAAGGGCCTGAGGACAGAACCATGCAAAGAGCTGTCATAAAAACAATAGTGCTTCTTACATCAAAATCCTGAAGAACACAAGAGAGGTGAGGTTGGGGGCAATGGAAAAATTGTCACCTTTTGCGGAAGGGAGTAGGAAAATGATTGCCTCTTACAACTGGCCGTTAGGAGCTCGGAGGAAGGGCTGTTCTCCTATCTCGTCCTCCTCCAAGATTTAAGAAATAAGTGGTCATCAAGCCAGCCAGTTACAAGGCCAAGACGGCCTACTGAACTCTTAGAAAGTAGTGCACACGCTTAATAGGCTTATGGATAATAACTGACACACCTCTCATAGGTAATGAGCATGGGATGTATGAGCTGGAGGGGGAACATATCAAGAAGTAGTATGATGAACGGAGAAGATTGTGACTGTTGGGAAAATTTGGATAAATCCTGTCTGAAAAACATTACTTCTGTGTGCTTTTTCCATTGTGGGATCAAATCCTGTCTTCCTTCTCAAAACCAAGCTGTCACTGTTTAAAATGGCATTCCCCCTGCTCCTTTCTCTCACCTTTAGCTGTGGGTTACAGTACACAGGCCATTTAGTCCACATTTACATTGTATACCTTCAGAATGATTAAATAGTCATTGTTGGAATTCAGTTTACAAGGAAGTATCTTTTGATAGCCCAGAGGCTCCATGTGCCCTGGCCAATTCAGAATGCCTAGAAGTAGATAAGAGTCTTGAGCTCATGCATAGTTTCAGTAGCTTGAATTTACATGTCTAAGCAGACCTGGAGGTGGGTTCAAGCTACTGAACTAAAGTGTCAATACAGGCAATTAGAAATATTGTGATCTCATTGTTACTGTGTGATTGACTGACATTTCTTTATCTGTTCTGTATGGGATGACCTCAGAATCTTATTGTAATCTCTGCATTCTGTCATCAATTGCCCTGTACCTGTGTACCTATAAATGCCCTGTAATGGTATTGAAGCTTGGCAGCAGAGTTCACCTCTGCCTGCCAGGTAATGCATGCATTATTGTGAGTACCGCGGGAACCTTGGGGTAAATACAATAAAGCCTCAGATGGTCTGGACACTTGGTCTTTCCCACAAACTCGAGTTTTATTCCCTCTTCTCAAATTGAGATTCTGGGATTCTGACATGACCTCTTAGTAACCCAGCCAGTGGGAGAAAAGAGGCAGGTCTGTGAGCCAGAAAAAGGGAATAAAAGGCAATGTCTTTTGTGAAAACGGCACGCTGCCTGTGTGGTGGGCACCCGCTCTTGCAAGAACGTATGAAACTAGTGCTGCTTGGTACTTTGCCTCCCGTATCGTCACTGCTTGGAATTTCATTCCTAACAAAGCGAATGTGAAGGACTTTTGCTAGGAGGGAAAGTTGCCCACGTTGTGCAGCCTAGCAGGGTCGTTGTTTTGCTTGCTTAAGGTGCAAAATGGTCTAGCACAAAGTATGTATGTATGTATGTATGTATGTATTTATTTAGAGTCTTCTATGCCGCCCCATTCGCCGAAGCCTCAGGGCAGCTCACATCCATAAATAAGCTTCCATAAAATAATATAAATTAACAGTATAAATTAAATCGCCCTGGCCAAAGAATAAAATGAATAAATACTATTAACAATTAAAATGACATTTGAATAAAAAGGTCTTTGCCTGGCACCGAAAAACATATAACGACGGTAAAGACAGAGAAGCCCTGAAAGGCATACAAATTCTGTCCTTGCTCACCAAACCTTTGAGCTTTCTGCAGTGGTTGCAATAGCTGATCAAGTCTACCTGGTTGCAAAATGATGGATTATTTTTCCTGACATGAAAGTTGGCCATCCGTGAAGTACAGTGGTTCTTCCAGGCATGGAAAGAGTGAGCTAGGAGCTTGTTCTGAACAATGAACAGTGAACAGTGCTGACGCCATTTGGAGAGGACGAGCATTAATTAAGGCGGCAATATCCCCAGCTTCTGCAAAAGCAGAAGGCTCAGGAATGGGGTCGAGAGAGATTAGGCCAATTCAGTTTCTAATGGATTTGTTAAAATGCATCCCCCAAAGGCAAAAGAGGGGATAAAAACTAAGCAAAACATGAATGTGCAGAAGAGCAGTGGGGATACCTAGAAAATTACCTAGTAAATGGTGAATGGTTAATTGTGGGTTAACAGAAAGGAGATAATAAGAGAGTTCCGGTAAGACGTTTGTTCAGCAAGCACCGTCTTTTGTTAAGCAGGATGAGAGTCCAGCTGAGTCCTCACCTCTTACCAAGTATGACCATTTCCAGTGCTTGACAAAGTGCTGATGTTACAACCTTGCTCTGACCTGTGTAAGAACCGGTGTCAGAGCCCTGGACGGGGACCCAGGGGATCTGGGGGGGCAGCCCCCCTCAGTCATGAAGACGACTGGATGATTTTGAGCCAGTTACTGACTCTTAACTGACAGGGTTGTTGCAAGAATCCAGGCGAAAGGGTGAGACTTATGCAAACTAGTGATAGTTAAATATTGGAAACAGAATTGGGTTTTGCAAAGGCATGAATGGTATAATGAAATATGGAATATGGCAGTTCATGATAAACTGATGACAAAAATTAAAAAAGCCTTAATGAAAGCACATAAATATAAGGAAATTTGGGAAGATTTTGTAAAAGCTGTAAAAGGCAAAGGTTGCCTGCAAAACTTATCAAGATATGTGAATTTCTGGAGGGGGTATGGATATAATTGTAGTATATATTATTAATTGTTGTAATATGTGAATTAAGTGGAGGTAGTATTGGTCTCTGGGGTGGTGGGGGCACTTTTTCATTTACTTTTCTAATTATTGAGTTTTTGTATGTTATTGTTGTATTGTGTTGTATTTATGGTTTTTTTCTTCTGTATTTAAAAAAAAATAAAAAATGGGGAAAAAGAGAATTATGCAAACTGCCTTGATTTCCTGGCAAGCAAAAAACAGGATATAAATATAACAAACAAATAAACCTACCTCTTAAGTTGGAGCAAGCAGAAGGCCTTCAACTCCCTTCTACGCAGAGGCATGAGGCCATGCTGTGAAATTACCCAGCCTTTCTACCCAGAGGAAAAACTTCCATGCTGAAATCACTAAAGGACTACTGAAATTGTGACTTTCCAGAGCAACCTGCCTTGTCTCCCAATACTCAAAGCTTCCTGCTATTTTATTTATTTTTTTATTTTTCGATTTATATCCTGCCTTTTTCCTCAAAGGGCTCAAGGCAGCCTACATCATTCTCCTCCATCTTATCCCCACAACAACAATCCTGTGAGGTAGGTTGGGCTGAGAGTCTGTGACTGGCCCAAAGTCACCCAGTTGGCTCCATGGCTGAGCGGGGACTCGAACCTGGATTGTCTGAGTCCCAGTCCCAGTCCCATGCTCTTAACCACTATGCCACACTGGCTCTCTTTCCTCTTCACCTGAAGCCACACCGGCTATCCTTCCTCTTCACCTGAGGCCTGGAGCTCCAAGGCTCCCTAGCTCGTGCCTGCAGGAAACGACACTGATTCGGGCTCCTGGAAGTTCTTCGTACAAATTGTAGCCTCCACGCCTTCTTTCCCCTCTTTGTGTGCATGCCCACCTCAAGCTTTAGGAAGTCTCCTGGAAAAACTGTTTTCAGGCCTGGAGCCCAGTTTTGCCCAGAATGTGGCTGATTTCCCCATTTAGGTGCAATTGCTGACAGCTGGAGTGTCCCCAACTGATTTTAAAGGGTTAACACACCCATTGGCTCAGATCCTGAAATAGCATTACTGTTAATATTTTACGAAAAGAAATGGAAATGGAACATTAAAGAATTAATAATAGATATGGTAATATCAGCAAAAGTGATAATAGCAAAGAATTGGAAGGAGAAATGGGATCTTTAGTTAATTGAGTGGTATAAAGAAATTTGGAATATAGCTGTTAATGATAAATTGACATATGGGATTTGGGTAAAAAAGGACTGATAATTAAGAATGATTTTAATGATATACGGGGTTGGTTTATTAAATATGTATTAATAAAAGGGAAGGGTATTAAACCTTTGGTTGATTCAATGCAATTTTGGGTGGAAGGGGGTATTCCTGAAAGAGCAGCAAGTTAGAAGTAGAAGTAAGGAAGATGAAGGAAATATAAATATTATACAGCCATGGTTCCAGTGGCAGAGTGCACCAGCTGTGTTTAATTTTTCTCTATACATAGGTTTTTTATATTCTGTGTTGTTTTTTTTAATTTTTATGATGTATTATATATATATATCATTTTGTAGTAGCTTATCATTAAATAAATATTTTAAAATTTTAAAAAATCATTAGCTCAGTTATTTCCTCCAAAATCAGCTTGTTTTTAAATGAGCAGAGCCGACTGGAGCCAGGTGTCAAGACTAGATGGCCCAGGAGGCCCCTTCTATTTCTGTGTTTCTAAAGCTCAGTTAAAGGTCCCTTGTGGGGTTACCCTCTTCAACAGTGTCTGACTGTTGAACTCTTTGGGTGAGAATCCCCTATCTGACAAAATTCCTTAAAAACAGGTGTAGGAGTCTTGTTGGAATGCATGCAAGTTGTACGTGGTTTTGATGAGAACGCATCATTTCAAACTGAAAAGCTATGTAATTTGGCCACTCCTGAAGGATGAAGCTTATCTTAGCACATCTCTAAGGTATAAAGGAAATGAGAAGCAATGATATAGGAGCTTCTAAAAATATAAAATTTGACTACTAAGATATGAAATTCAGCAGCCACAGCCAATAATGGAACCTTTTTCTTTACCAGAAGTTTTAAAGGATTGATTGGTTTTAATATGGTTTTATTCGAACTGTGCCATGTATGAATTTTCTTAATCCCTAGGAGTTGCCAAGTTGTTGTACTTAGTTTTATTGTTGTTCTGTTTTTATTTGTAAACCTCCCAGAGAACCCTATGGCAATGAGGCAGTATAAAAGTGTAATAAATAAATATATTTTTTTAAGTTAACCACAAGTCCTTTCCCTCCAGTCGTATAAGCTTTCAGGATCACCAGATCTCTTCCTTTGTCAAGATTTTATAAAAGGCAAGTGGGTGAGAAAGAAATTGGCTTGATGGTGAAATCGTCTTGTCCACACGTTCAGACTGGCCCTGAGCGAGGCTGTGGGGACTCAGGGTGGGCCATGTTCAGCCAGCTCAGTTTAGCTCCCGCTGCCCCAGGTTGCATTAGGAAGGGGGGATGTTTGAGCCTCCATTTGGGGACACATATGCTATTCAGGATTAGTCTGGGCGTACAATCAATGCAGCATCACTAGCTCCTCTGTGTGTTTTTTCCCAGTCCCACAATTGCCACCCTATCACCTGCCTTTCATAGCATCTTGCCTGATTCAGAGAGCTGGAGTTTCCAAAAGCATTTTTTTTCTGATATTTTATTTAGCCGGCCTGATACTTACTAAACTGTCAGGACAAAATGAACAAAAGCTCTGCCATAAAATGGCTGCAGAAAGCCTGACCACTGTAGGAACAGCTTTGAGACTTCAGATGCAGGCCACATGCCTTTCCCAGTGGGTCTGAATCAGGGGTCCTCAAACAGTTGACAGGTGCCAGCGGTGGCCGTGGGCCGCCAAGGCGGTGCCGGTAGGGCGGTGCGGGCCGGTGTGGGGGCAGGCGCGCACACACATGCGCACACGCAAGGCAAGGTGGAGGGGGGGTGCGTGGGGCGAGGCGCCAGCTTGCTCGCAAGATCATTTCCAAGCGAGAGCAATCCACCGCCGGGCACCCACATGGTGAGGCTTGGCTTGGCTGCGAGGACATCATTTTCTCGGGCCCGTGGGCCTTTGTTTTGAGAACCCATGGTCTGAATAAACCGTAAATGTTCTTTTGATTGTACACCCCTAGCAAATTCTCTGTGGGTGTTTTTTCACTCTTGGCAAAAGCAATATTCATTTTGACATGTTGAAAAAGATGAAATGACCCCCACTCTGGGGTATTTGTTTAAAAGATTATAGCAATTTCAGCAGCATTATGAATTTTCTAAGGGTCCTTCCACCAGGACACTGGTCCAAATATAATAACAATCCTGCCCCTGCTTCCAGGAAATTGGTTAAGACAAAAACATCAAAGTGCCATCTCCCAATCCAGGCTCCAGAACTTGGCAAAGCTGCACCAAATTTGAGATTCAAGATCCAGGCTTTGTCAGGCACTGGGGAACATCTTGGCAGGCTTGTAAAGGGGGAATGGGGCACACCTGAACCAAACTGGAACCGGACTGCTGGTGCCAAACATGAGAACATAGGCAGAGCAGCCTTCAACCTGAGTCCTGGGGAAAAGCCAACAGGAGCCGACAACCATTTTCCTCCGGTGAAATCATCCCTCAGGCACCAAGAAGAAAAGGTTTCTGATTGCCCAAATGTTAGCAGGGGAAGAAAGAAGCCATAAGCAAATGGCAACGACATGATAACCAGTCGGAGAGGTCCGAGTGCAAAAACATCAGTCGCTCTTGTCTAGAGAAGCACCGTGTTTGGGTGTTTCTAGGCAAACACAAGACTCCTCGGGGCCAAAAGAGCAGAGCTGAGTGAGCATCAAAGTATCTGGACCTCACAGAAACCTGGTGGAATGGAGAACACCAATGCGATACAGTCATCCCTGGATAGAAACTGTTCAGGAAGGTGTGCTTGAGGAGGGGTTCAAGCCCAGCAGCCCTGATGAATGAGTATTCCTGGCTCCAAAACTAATTTAGTCAGAAAAGTCTGCTGGCATCCTCCAGACCAGAATGCTTGGGTTCATTTTGCAATGCGGAATGAAAACGGAGGCGTCCAACAAAGGCGGAACTGTAACAACGGGGGACTTTGACTATCCACTCACTGGCTGGATAAATTTATGTTCCAGTCTGACAGAGATGTAAAATTCCTTGAGGATTGTGTCCTAGAACAGTTGGCCATGGAATCAACCGGAGGGGAAGAAAACAGAGAAAATTATTTAATGATAACTGGTAGGTTTTTATTGATTGTTGGGATATACATTAAATGTTTTATTATCACCTTAAAATGCTTTAATTGAAATCAAACATATAGATGCAGACATCACACACTTTGTAGGTCAGAAATATTCCAATATAAGTTTGAGGCAATCAGGTTAAATCTTTTCTTCAGTCACCAAGTGACCCAATATTTAATTACACAATATACTATTCTTAATCATAAGTCTTTTTCAAAGCATTCACAATATTATTCTACTTACCTGAAGTGCTGCAAGAGTCTGGTTGGAAAACACTGGGAGATTAAAAAGACTAACTGCATATGCTGATGAGGTCTAAACTGGTGTTTGGGTTGCATCCAATGGGAGTCCTATGCAAAGTAGCCTCATCGAAATGAATGAGACTTCAACCAGACACCACTATCAGTTTTTATTATCAACATCACTACCATTAATATCATCTCTGCAGCACCAGTAGCAGAAGCTCTTGAGCTGTCTCACAAAAATTAAGAGGCCATGTTGAACCTTTAGCCACAGTGCCAAGGACCCCACTTGGAAGGTTACCGTGTACACCCGAAAGATGGAGGCAGGGATCTTCACCCCAAATGTGCCTCGGATGAATAGCTACACGATCGAACGCAAGTAATAGACAGCAACACTTGACACGTGGCCAGAAGACGCACTTCTAGTGCTGGAGGGTTGAGGATGGCAGCATGATTCCCTCTAGTAATCAGGGAGAAAATGGTTCTCACAACCCGTAACTGACAGTGGCTGCCACAGCCGTGCTTGTTCGCTTTGGCTGCTGAGCGAGAGCGCGAGAGCCAAGGTGGTGTCAGGGAATGGCCCACCAGGGCTGGAGCACCAGATCCTTCCTTTGGGACCCAGAACGTCTGGGAGGGCACCTGCCTCACCACCCTCCTGTCCAGGGGCATGTGCTGATGTAAAAGTACAGGAGTCCTAAGGCTTTCTGTTGCATCCAATCCCCCAGAATCCTTGACTTTTAGCTCATGTGCGCCCTCCTGCATTTAATTGCCAGGATCCCCCCACCCCCCCTTTAAATCAGATGCCCCCCTCTTCCCTGTCCATAATCCCTTATTACAAATACGCTTGTCCTTAAGAGACAGGGTCCTGTAAAGACACACACACACAGGCGTTTGAGCATATATAAATTAGCTTATCAAGTATGCGCATTTTTTTTTTTTTTGTCCTGTGGGTTGAGCCCCTGACCACTTTGGTACCCTCAGTGAGCTGTAGCTCCATTGCCATGGCAACAGAGACTCTTCCTCTCCTGCAAGGAAGCCCAGATGTTCTCAGGGGTGTGACCAGACAGTGAGGTCCCTTTTCTCAAGCCTGGCACCAGATGTTTTTAAGCCTGCCATGTGCCAACCAGGGACAATCAGCCCCAAAGCTCGCTGGCACTGGGGCCAACAAGCCTGGCCCTGCCCTTAAGTTTATCAATTGGCTCTTAGGAACTGCTTCTAAGTGGCAAAATTCTGGACCTTCCTGAAAAAAAGAAACAAAAACTTTTCCTATCTTTATTTTCCAGTTCATAAATTCTATCCAACCTTGCTGGATGCAGATTTTCTTGCTTAAGCATTATTTTCCTCTAATATTTAAAGGCAAGATGCATTTCAGTCTTAACATGTCTTGCTTTTAAATTCAATCTTCCTGAGCGTTCACATAGCTGAATATTTTTAGTCAATCATCTAACTTTTATCTAATTTAGACATTTTTTTCTGAATATATTACTGATTACCGATTCATAATGTTTTGCCAGTATACCAAGTTTGGTCATAAAAATTTCAGGCTGGATCTTTAGAGGAGACACAGTGAAATCACTAACAAGTCCCATTACTATTATTGGGTCTCCTCTAAATATGTCTAAAACTGGATCCAACACATTAATCTGTGCACCACTAACCTATGGTCTATGCATGTGTTCATACATAGTACACTATATATTCAGTTCCTTTAGATTCACTTTCCATTTTATCTGAGAAGTGCAATGAAATATTTCTGTCTTCCTCCTTCTTCCCTATACAGATATATCTTTCTTGATTAGTATTTCCACTGAAATAGTACAATATTTAATATGAAATGAGAATTCTTACAATGGGAGAATTCTTACAATGCAGTTCTAACGATGTAGGATTTATGAAACTGTCACCCAAAATACTCATTAATTCTCTCCTACATACAGATTTTAACTATAAATTCCTATTCATTCCAGTAATCTAATTGCAAACACTGATTCTTATTTGAGGCTGCCTTTTGAAATACAGGGGCGGAGGGATCCTATTGCCCCGAGACAGTATCTCAGTGGCCTTCAGATTATTTGGAGCCCCAGTTATGTAGGAAAACAGCTCTGATGGCAGAGCTGGGACTCCGTGCTTGGAGTGGCCCCTCCCTCACTGCACGCGCTGCTTCTTCGAGGTTGTAAAAGCAACCTAGGAGATGTGGGTTAATGGGCGCCAGGTTACAATGAATCTTGGGAGCACTTTAGCCTCCTTCCCTCCCCATGCAAAGCACAGCTAGATGGCTGAAAACTGCTTTGCGGGACGGGAGGAGCAGAACGATCTTCCCCGTCACAGTCCTCCCAGCCCGCGTGGGATGCCCATTGGCCTCTGAGACTGGAGGTTCACAAGCAGCCTCATGGGACGGTGCCCAAGAGAGCAGGCCAGTCGATCTCCTTGGGATGTAATTTTGAGCGAACATGCACAGGACCGTGCTCTCAGTCGGATTATTGCATCGGTCAAGTCTGATTTTAAAATACCAGAATACCCAAAACCTACTGCAGTTAAACAACTGCTATGAAAAAAACCCCTAAACTGTTTTTGATCCAGTGCATCAACATTATTCACTAAGGAATTATCCGCCAGGTCCCTAATTTGCCATCTGTTGTACCAGGTGATTGGAGCGATTGAAGCGATTATACTATGGGGACTTTCACAGGACAACTCATGGAACCAACATAGTGCATGCAAATCACCTTATCCCACATGCATCCGCGAGAACAATGCACACGTCAAACACCAGTCACCGATCTAAATCCCCCGAACCATCAAACAGAGGAAACAATCAACTAACAAACTCAGATCCCCTTCTCTTCGTGATGACATGAGCAAAACATTTAATGTTGGACACAATCCCGGCAAAGCCAATCCGTTTTAATTTCCATTGATTTCAGCAGATGCATCGAGCGACTGGTCAGATTTCTCTCATGAAGCCCCACTCCCCTTCCCTCAGTGGGGAGGCCACCCACTGTATGGTCCCAGTCTCAACCCAGAGCATTTCCACTCAGAACTGGGAAAGGCCCTTCCTGGCTTAAGTACTGCTGCTGGTCAGTGTGTTAAATTCATTAAACCTGGTTAGAGTAGACCCACCGAACTTAAGCAGGACTAAAGCTGGTCCTAACCTATTGTATACTTTGCCAGAGTAGCACCAACACTGCATTTAACCCATGCCACAATGGTTTGGCATAGTATAAGGCACCTTTGTGTGTTTATCTATGAACGTCAGGATTGGTTACATTTGGCTGGATTGTGGCCATGGATTGTAAATAAGTATATTTACCAAATTCCCAATTCATATTAAAACATGAGTTATAAAAAATGACACCAGAAAGCCTAAATAATTTGTTTTTATGGGATAAGTTTTGTGAAAGTCAGTCACTGAAGCGGACAAGGACAACACACAATGGCAATCACGTTATTAACAAATAACACAGACCTGCTGTTGGCAACAGAAGTATCTTTGGGAAGGCCAATTAACCCATGTAGTTTGATTTTAAAACTCTTCAGCCCAATTTTATTGCACTACATGGGTTAACTGGCTTACTCAATGATTGGGTTCGCAGAACACAAAGATTGAGTGTAGGTTATTGTTGAATTGTTGTATGTTCTCTTGTGTGAATACAGCCACACTAACCAACTATAGTTTATTTACCATGAACAAGCCACAAAGAGAATCTGTAGGATGTTTTTGGGTTATGAACTGTGAGTTCTTCGTGGTTAGCAAACCACGGTTTGGTAGCACAGCTGGGTTCACACAATATGAAGCCCATGGCTGAACAAGCCACACTCAACCCATATTCCAGCTTCTTGTGTGAACTTGGTCAACACCTGCTATTTATATTATCAGCAGGAACTGTTTTGTGGTTGGCCACTATTATTAATATGATGGCCACTGCTTTAGTTTCTGTATTTCATTTGCCTCTCACCTGTTTACAACCCCCACCTGCAAAACCATTGTTATATATACCTGTAGTTCAGAATAATACTTTAAACTTCCCATGAAGCGGACAGCAGCCTATGAAAACTTCTGCCATGATAAATGTGCTAATTCTTAAGGTGCCACAAGATTCTTTGTTGGTTTTGCTACAACAAACAAGTATTTGCTACTCCTCTGGAGTATATCAAATGTGAAACCAAACCAAATGTTGGCAATGCTAAACCCAAAAGACTGGAATCATACAATGAAAGGAGATGACTAAGATATTGTCTATATTTCCCCTTATTCTTGCTCAATCCTTTCCTTTGATTGTTCATCAAAGGAACTTCCCACTGCATTGTTCTCTCTCACTCATCTGGATATGGATCCTATTCTCTTTTGCACTCCAACACAGGTATCAACACTTTGCTAGAGGAAGGAACTTCAACAGTAAGAGAGCCAGTGTGGAACTAGGAAGGAGTCTAATCCCCATGTGGCCATGAAGCTCACTAGGTGCCCTAGGCTGATCACAGACTCTCAGCCTAGCCTACCTCACAGGGCTGCTGTGAAGAAAAAAAATAGATGAGGACTACATAAAGCTGCCCTGGGTTCCTTGCATGAGGAAAAAAGGCAGGCTATAAATGCAATAATAGTTTAGCTGAAAATATAGATTAAGAGCAGAAATACATAATGCAATTGTCTTACAACCTTAGGGACTTTTTAATAGTCAGTATTAAGAAGTTCTGCTTCTGTTTTTGGGAGGGGACTGAATTCAAAGCTTTGCTAAGCAATCTGAGCCCCGGCAGATTCAAAAGAGCCAGAAACACCAAATATTACATTATGGATGTAGCAGACTAGCAAGTCAAACAACACAGCATCATATGCAGTAACAGAGAAACTATAACTTGAAGCACAAGCACCCGTGACAAAGCAACGCAGACAAAAACAGGCACAAAAGACACGCAGAAGGTGGAATGGGGAATCTCGTGGTTAAGATGCTGAGTTGTGATCCTGTGCGCCAGTCCTTCCTTCTGCCCCTCTCCTCCCCAGTTTACTGACCTAGTACCAATATCCTACCTTCCCTCTGCGACAGAACTCCCAGACATTGTCCAGACCCCACACAGCTTTAGTTCGACTGAGGTATCGTCCATGCCCAGACTACCCTCTAGAATCAGGGATACCTGCACCGAGGTGAGCCACACTCAACCCCTCACCTGGGTTCCTGTGTCACGGCTTAAGAGGAATCTGGTTCTGGTTCGCATTAACCAAGACTAGAGCCAAACTTGCTTTAAGGGTGAAGGGGTGATGACTCCAGAGGAGGAGGAGAACCTAGAGAAGGAACCCACAGCCCCCCAAATCTGCTCCTTCTCTCTTGACTGGAGTTGAGAGATGCGTAGAATACTAGTAGATCAACTTGAACATTTAAGAAGCTCAGACGAGGAAAAGCTGGATGCTGGCTAACTGTCTGAATGCCTGCATAAGGCTTTAGGGAAATGTGTGTTAACCTTATCTTAGAGGTAAGACCCAAGCACAAAATGTATAAGGATATCTAAAAGGGTTCACACTTCATGTAATAATGCTAATCCGATCGACTGAAATGCCTTTTCAAAATGAATATGGTGACTTCCACCAATACAAACAATGCCTCTCATTAGGAAAGTTAATTATGCAACATGCAGAATTTTCGAGTGAGTGTTACATAAAACTTCTCCTATCCTTGTTTTTGTGTGCAACTCAAAGTGGCTCATGAATTAAAAGAAGCTGGCACCCTCTCTGATTACCAATCCTACTGGAGCTCTGAGAATAAATGCAGCTTAAAGAGAAGCGCCACACAGCATAGCTGCTGCTTGGGGCGCCTTTTCCAACCTGAGACTTCAGTGACAGAGGAAACTGCAGGTATTCAGGACAGTTCCTGAGTGGCAGAGTTAGATAATGTCATGGAGCGTGGACTGGATAGTCCCCCTGGGCAGGTGGGCACTGCTTGGGCAGTGCGTTGTGTCAGTGTGGATTGTCTGCCCTCCTGCTCATTCTGGTGAGAGGAGACTGACTATCTGCCCCAAGGTCCTGCCCTTATGATGCCACTCCTGCTTCTTCAGCTGCTTCCTTCCTGAGCCAGAAAATCAGAAATCTAGAGCCAGGCTGGGTAACTTAAATCCTTCCAGATGTTTTAGTCTACACTTTCAGTGTTGGCTATGCTGGTCAGGTCTGCCAGATGTTCCAGGGCAAATCATGTGGAAAACCACAAGGTGGCAACTCCTAAACTAGAGTAATCCGTTAATTTCTTTCAATCAATCACAGACGCGTCGTGCAGGCAGATGTTACTGCTCAGGTTGGGTCTAGAAGGGCCCGCTCTGCTTTTGATAAACTGTTCATGGTTTTCTTACCCCAAGGGAAGCTCTAAGAAATCGGGTTTTGCCGATCTGCAGTGTGGTTCAGTTTGAACAAGGGAAGTTCCAGCTCTGACCACGGGCAGACTTCCTTCTCCCTAGTTTGCAACTGGGCTTATTTTATTTTAAACTAAAGGATAACAAATAAGTGAACACTGGTTTCCAACAGAAAGACAGCCTCAGAGTATGCTGCAGGAAGCAAGAGGCGGGAAAGCTGAACCAGGGCCCAGCTTGCCGGGACGTATGGCTGCCATGGAAACCGTGAGGTCAGGTTCATTGCTTTATACCCTTCAAATACTATCTTTGCCTTCACTCTAAGCCAAGAGGGACTATCTAACGGCAAGAAAGGATCGCATTCAAGAATACATCTTACTAAACTTGGATTATTCCAAATGTATTTCACCTGTGCTGGCTATATGATACTGGATAAAGCTTCCTTTCTCTACAAAGTTTTTGTCACACTTGAGGCTTCCATACGATTTCACTCGTAAGTGGACTCTGTGGTGCACACGCAGGTGTGAGTGCCGACCAAAACATTTCCCACACTCCAAGCACTTATAGGGTTTCTCCCCTGTGTGGACCCGTTGGTGCTTGACGAGGTTTGACAGCTGAGCAAAACATTTCTGACACTCCAAGCACTTGTAGGGTTTCTCTCCTGTGTGAACTCTTTGATGGCTCACGAGGGCTGAGCGCTGGGCAAAACACTTCCCACACTCCAGGCATTTATGGGGTTTCTCTCCTGTGTGGACTCTTTGGTGAGTCACGACATCAGAATGTATTGCAAAACATTTCCCACATACCAGGCATTTGTAGGGTCTCTCTCCAGTGTGGATTCTCCGGTGTTTCACAAGATCTGATTGCTGCGCAAAACATTTGCCACACTTCAGGCACCGGTAGGGTTTTTCTCCCGTGTGGACTCTCTGATGATTCACAAGGTTTGACTGGTGAGCAAAACGTTTTCCACACTCCTGACATTTATAGGGTTTTTCTCCAGTGTGGACCCTCTGGTGGTTCACGAGGACCGACTGACGTGCGAAGCATTTGGCACACTCCAAGCACTTGTATGGTTTTTCTCCTGTGTGGACTCTTTGGTGATTAATAAGGACCGAGTGACGAGCGAAACACTTCCCACATTCCAGGCATTTGTACGGCTTCTCTCCTGTGTGCACCCGTTGGTGTCTGACGAGTTGTGATCTCTGGGTAAAGCATTTCACACACTCCAAGCACTGATAAGGTTTCTCTCCGGTGTGGATCCTGTGGTGATTCACAAGAACTGACTGACGCGAAAAGCATTTCCCACACTCCTGGCATTTAAAGGGTCTCTCTCCTGTGTGCACCCGCTGGTGTTCCACAAGTTCAGAGTGATGAACGAAGTATTTTGTGCACTGTAGACACTTGAATGGTTTCTCACCCATGTGAATAATCCGATGCATCCGAAGTTCTGATTTCTGAGCAAAACTTTTGCCGCACTTACGGCATGTGTTCTTTTTCCTCAAGCCACCTGCTGGAATAAAGAGACAGAAAGGGATAATCCTTGATCCCGGAAGAGAAAATAGTAAGATCAGTAGACAGACTATGTTGGGTAGCAGTATGGGTAGGAAGGAAACTGTTAAAATCCTGAAGAAATTCCTGCCACAGATTGTTTGCCTGACAGGCCACCAACCTAGATGGTTTTAAAAAGGGAGGGCAGGCCCTGCCAGTAAGCAGAGTGAGGCGGCTAAGTATTCTGTGCAGGAGGCGGCTATCAAAACCAGTTGCTAGTCATGGTAGCTCAATGGATCCTCCATGATGGCCATCCCCATGCCTCCAAAAGCCAGCTGAGAGGGGCAGGCTGGAGCCGCGTGACAGAGCGCAAGCCATGCATGTTAAGAGGCTCCGGGTTTGCCTGCCAGCGTGTCCAAGTAGGGCTGGAAAAATCTGCCGGAAGCCCTCCCAGGCAGGGTCGACAGCACGGGGCGATATGTGGGTCAGGATGAGCCCCGATGCGGCTTCCTTCATATCCTCCTGGGGACTTTTTAGAAGCCTCTGGTTGGCCACTGTGGGAATATGGGGAAATGAACGCTGGGTTTCCTCTGATCCAACAGGCCTTGTCTCATAGCCTTATGGAATAGTCTGAAAATGAGGGCCCATTGCACAAAGATCCTATTGTTTTCTGAAGCTCCCTGGATGGGTTATAGCAACACAGCTCAGTAACTCCACCAGTTTTACCTTACAGCACTCACTCAGTTGGTGTTTCTACATGGCTGTCTATGTTGCTATTATCTATGACTTTTAATTAATTAATTAATATATTAGTACTAATATCATTTCTTATTGCATGCCAGCTGTCCCCAGAACTGGTGTCCTGCAAAGCTGCTGGATTACTGCATGACAGGCTGGGCATGATGGGAATTGTAGTCAGAGGATTCTAGAGGACACCAGGTTGGGAACAGTCAGTGTATATTGCATGACTTCCTTCAGGGGAAAGAAAACCCTCCACGGTGGGAGAAAATGGCTGAGGGCTGTAGCTTACCACACAGGACTGGCGAGGGCGGGTTGGACAGTCCCCAGCGGATCGCTGGCCAGTTGGCGTAGGCCAGTCCCTCGCCTGAGAGGCGGCTATCCAAGCCCAGGGAATCTGACAACCATGGATTTTCACCTCGTTCCAACCGAGAGATGAGGTTAGGCTTGGGAGCCAGAAATCCTTGATAAAGAGAATAATTAAAATTAATCAACAGATTCATAGAACAGTAGAGTTGGAAGGGGCCAAGAAGGCCATTGAGTCCAACCCCCTGCTGGTGCAGATCTCCAGTTTACCCCATATCTCTCACTTAATCCTCCAGAAAACATGGACAACAGCAGAGCACATACTAAAACCAGTGCTTTGTGTTTTTCTAGCATTATGAAGCAAGAAATCAAGTTCCTTACCCAGTGAGGCCAAATTCTCATAATTTTCCATCATGACTTCTTTGTATAAGGCCCTCTGATTCGGGTCAAGCAATGCACCCTGTCTCTTGGTGAAATACACAGCTACATCTTTAAAAGTCACTGGTCCCTGAAAGAGTGAAGAGTCCGTGTTCAGCCTCCACTACTTCAAAAACCCTCTCAGAGGTTCAGTCACAGTATGAATGCCTGCAAATAGTTCAGCCTGAAACTTGTTAATGTACAGCTGAAAACAGAAGCAAATAGATCATGGGTACAACCGCTGTAGGAGTGGCATATTCACCTGTATTCTAAGCCTAACCCTCTGGGCATTTGGGGAATGCAAAGGCAGGGAACTGGGATCACACCTGCTAGGTAAGCTCTCCTGAATGCCTTCTAGCCAGGTAGAACTCACAAGGACAACATCCTTTTTATTCAAACGTCATTTTAACTGTTAATACTATTTATTTATTTTATTCTTCGGCCAGGGTGACTTATTTTATATTGTTAACTTGTTTTATATTTTTATTGTATAATGTTTTAATTGATATGTTTGTGAGCCGCCCCGAGGCTTCGGCGAATGGGGCGGCATAGAAATTTTCTAAATAAATAAATAAATAAACATCCTGGAGAGAAGGAAGGAAAAGGCAGAGGAGGGGAATTCAGTTCAGAAAGCCAGCAAGAAGGGGTGAGTTGTCTTAAAGAACCTGAAACACACTGATCATTTGAACAGCAACACAGTTATAAGTGATTTGGGGGCTTATGGAAGTAAAAGTTACCAGAGGGGCCTAGACAATGAGAACAGGCATAAGGAGATATTTACTAATGCATAGATTGGTGGATGGGGGTTATTCTTAAAATAATCATTATGTAAGCCTCTGTAACACTCCTTTCCCCATTTCAAGCTGAGCATGCTGCAGATCTGAAGAAAGTTTTCTTTTTAAGTATTACATTTGTTTTCACCCCTCTGAACATGTTACATCTGTTTTCACGCTCAGGGAATGATACCCAATCCTTCACAGTAATAGCACTTTTCTGGAATTGAGAGAAATAGCTCCCCTCACCATCTGTTCCACTTGAGAGGAGGACTTTGTGAGGCTTAATGTTTCAGGTACCTGAGGTAGCTGGACTGCAGCCCTTTGCCATCCTTTGGAAAGAGGAGATGACTCAGACAGAGACATGGCCCTTGTTCTGTGTGCTGCAGAGGTGAAAGGAACAAGAAAAACGAGAACAAGTTCACACAAAGGAAGAAGGAAACGCCTCCCTCCCTTGTTCAATAGGATTTGCATTTTCAGAGATGAAAACAATGGACGTGAGAAAGCAGTTATATAGCAACAGTATTCACAATATAGAAACTAACTGTATAGCAAGATGTCGAGGGATAACTTTACAAACTGGGGTGGAAAAATGCCTTGCTCAGATGCTGAAGATGAAACTCAAATACTTTGGCCACCTAATGAGAAGGAAGGACTCCCTGGAGAAAAGCCTAATGCTGGGAGCAACAGATGGCAAGAGAAGAAGGGGACGGCAGAGGATGAGGTGGCTGGATGGAGTCACTGAAGCAGTCGGTGTGGGCTTGGGTTGACCCTGAGGGATGGTGGAGGACAGGAGAGCCTGGAGGAATGTTGTCCATGGGGTCGCGAAGGGTTGGACATGACTTCGCAACTAGCAACAACTAGTGACAAATGCCCTGAGTATGGCAGTTCCAGAGAGGTAATAGCCATCAACAGACCTGTCCTCCATAATCTTGTCTAAGCCATTCTCCCAACAACATCTAAGCTACTGTCCATCACCACATCTTCTGGGAATAAATTAACTGTAGATACGTGAACTAGCATAACTGCACAATGAAAACCATTTTCTTTTCAGCCCTTTAGAGAACTTCACTGGTAATCAGAATACTATCAAGCAAGGTTTTTTAAAATCTAGGATTCCTATTAACAGCTAAAGGATGCAATGAAACAAGCAAGCAAGCAAGCAAGCAAGCAAGCAAGCAAGCAAAAACACCATTGCCACTTTCCAGTATGCCTCCCACCCATATAACCTTAGTTTCTGAAAGGCCTTAGTTTCTAACCTTAGTTTCTCCTTCCATAGATACCTGCCCGGTCCTTAAGGGCTTCTATGGAGGCTCTTCTCTGAGCTCTGAGGGGAAGGGCCTTCTCTGCAGCAGCACATTGGTTGTGGGATATGCTCCCCAGAGAGGTTCATCTGGCACCGACTCTTTATTCCTTCCGGCACCAGACCAAAACCTTTTTATTTAACCAATATTTTAATTGTTGATTTTAATATATATCTGACTTAATCTTATTTTAGTCAAGTGCTGTAAATTCTTTTTATGTTTTTATTATTGCAAACTGTCTCGAGGTTGTCTAAGAAAGTAACAGGTGGTATAGAAACATTTTAAATAAATAAATAAGATAAATGAGGGGTGAGCCGCAGCGCAGAGAAGGAACGAGTAATTATGAGGGAAGAGTTTAATATGCAGATGTGCCGGCTCATGGTTGGCTCCAGGAACCCACATAAAGTAGGAACCCTGGCATTTTTCTTGTGCAAAATTAAGCGCTAGCCTCAGCCACTTTTAAAATATAGTGCTGGGTGTCCATCCCACCTCCTATGCCACTTCTTCGCTCATGAACAAGCTTCTTTACTTTTGCCACAGTCTGGAGAGCTCTGAAAGCTCTAAACACAGAAGTAGTCTTGCGGCACCCCAAAGACGGGGTGAGGTGATGGGATGTCATGGCTAAAAGGGCGGGTCTGGGGCACAAGCAATTTGTCTTGTAGTCCCCGCTCAGCCATGGAGCCAACTGGGTGACTTTGGGCCAGTCACTGACTCTCTGCCCAACATACCTCACAGGGTTGTTGTGGGAATGAGACTGAGACCAGGAGAAAGAGAATGATGCATGCCACTATAAGTTCTTTAACAGGAAAAGGCGGGATATGGGATATAAATCTAATAAATAAATAAAGGCCAACAGATTTGATAGTAGCAGAAGGTGATTGGACAAATGGAGTGTTAACCTCAGCCAGCAAATAGGCAACAGCATTTTTATCAGTCAGTTAATCAACAAGATACTTTATACTGTACTAAAAATACCCTGATTAACTACTCAGCAGATTTCTTTCCTTTTAAAATGTGCATGTATTAGAACAAAAGAAAAGTCATGATTTATCAAAGCAACAGATGGCATAAGACGCTTTCCCTTCAATCTCCCTCACACAGAATAGTTCTGAGGCATCACTGAATCAATCATTTCGAAATACAAGCTCTTTTCTTCTTCCTTCAAAAGTATGATTTAATTAGGCGCAAATTTCTGTTGTTACAATAGATTAAACGCGTATTCCTGCACAAGTTGAGAGCGATAAAGGCCTACAACTCCCAGCATGCCGTGCTGAGAGTTGCAGACCTTTTGCTGTCTCCACTTGCACAGGAGAGTGCCATAAGGGGCAACCTTACTCACCCCTTCCCGGAGGGCAAGTCCCATTCAATGTAATGAGCAGACGTGCACTGTTGGCTGTGGCCATTATTCGATTGCAGTTTCTTTAATTGGGCGACGGCAACCGAACAGAGCTGTACTGAGCGAGGAAAATCTGAGACCCACAAGCTACAACATGCCACCGTGTCTCATTTTTCTCCGTCCGCATCTATCTGCCAGCTGACACGAACTCCTGACCCTTCCGATGAACTGGACTCGGTCCCTGGAAGCTCCTGCCACTGTAAATCGATTAAGGCTTGCAGGCGCGACAAAGGTCTCCCAGCAGGCGTGCATCGATTCCACACCGGAGTCTGATCAGCCGCGTCGGCTCCCGAACGGCACAGAAATGATCAACGCTCCAACTTCTTTGTCTGTCTGTCTTTCATCTCTTCCTGTTTTTTCTCTCTCTTTCCTTCCGCACATTATTATATTGCTACCAAAAGAAGTCCTAGCCTCGCTCCCTCCTTCCTATCTCCCGCTACACCGTCTGCACCCACCTTCTTTCCAGCTCTAGATTTTCTTTTTCCGGATTTTTTCTGTTTGCTTTTTCTTTTCTCACCTATGCACCGGGCGGGGGCGGGGGGAGAAGGAAACAAAGGGAAACCCGAAGTATTGTCCCTCCCTCCCTCCCTCCTAGCAAAGAGGCAGGAATCGGACGGGGGGGCAGCAAAGGCCTCCGCCCCCCACTCGCCCCCCGCCAGCGGGGCAAGCGGTCCCGTCTCCGCCGCTCACCCGCATCGGCGAGCGGCGCGGAGGCTCTTCCAGGAGGATTCCCCGCGGCCCCTTCTCCCCGAAGATCCCTTCCCCGCGATCCCCGACCCAATCTCAGCTAGATCTCTTGGCAAGACGGATTTAAGGAGCCCCCCCCCCGTTGCCGGGAGTTGTAGTCCTCCCCTTTCGCCTGCCAAGCTCGAAGCATTCTGGGAGCTGTAGTTCTCCCAACCTTCGCTTTATCTCGCAGGTCCCGGCCACCGTTTTCGTGTATACGAAACAAGGCAGAGGCTCTACAGTATGTGCTTCTTTGCAATTTAAAAACAAACGTATTGCGGAATTTAAAATATTGTGATCCTACGTGCCAAGACCTATTAGTCTTACTGATTTTTTCATTTATATTCCACTTTTTCCCTCAAGACTGCTTAGGGATCCTCTTGCTTTCCATTTCAGACTCACAACAGCCCTGTGAGGTAGGACAGGCAGTGACTGACTGGTGCAAAATCACCCAGTGAGATCCATGGCCAAATGGGAACTAGAACCTGAAACTCCCAAGGGCCCATCTAACACTCTCACTGCTACACCACATTGGTTCTCCAGTCTAGTTAAATCAATGCCAACAATTATAATATTTCAACAAGTTAATTTGTTCTACCATAAGCTTTTGTGGGCACCGTTCACTTTCTAAAATGGCGACCATTAAGATAATTAGCACTGTATCTTTCTTGCTTCGCAGTGCTGTGCTTCATTATGTTAAGCACCTCACCGTTCAACCATTCATAAAAGCATGGGACACAAATACTTTAAAAGCAGCACAACATTTCCAATATGCAAAAATTAAACAAATTTAACAGATAAAACATTTTTTGCATAAATGAGACCTGTAAAAACCAGCTGATGTAAATGCTGCTTCTTACCTTTAAACAGCCTTAAACTAATATTTTTATTAAACAAAACTTTTAATTTTGGAATAAAAACTTTTAAAAAGCTTTATAGTATTCCGATTCTAATCCATCTAACCCAGGAGAGTTCCCTTTTTTCGGCTCTCTTCTGTTTCTTCCTCTTTAATTGTTTGTTCCATTAGGTCTATATTCATCTGTTGTAATTTCCCCCCAACATTTTTCTCTATATATGATTTAACTTCATCTAATGATAATTTTCCACCTGTACATAGCTTAGGAAAAAAATATAAAATATTCTGGATTTTTCTCTTGTTTATTTACAGCATTTCTACCTTGTTCTCAACAGTGTCTCAGGACAGCTTACAACATACAACATTGTTACAGCTCATATGGCTTCAACATTGTTAAATTACACTTCTCCAATTTTCATTCCTAATTATTCCAATTAAAATTTTAATATTCTTTTGTTGTGCAGAATTGGCCAACAATCTTGAATTCTTATTATTAAATTCAAAGCACTTCCTCTTCAAATATATTAGGTTTCTCTATATTTTTTAACTTCTATATTTTCCAATTCCTTTTTAGCTTGCATTTCTGCTAGAGTTTTTAAATATTATTATTATTATTAGTGTTATTATTTTCACAACATATACAATTACATGGAAAAAACAAAACAAAAGAAAAACTAACAAACAGAACAAACTAATGTGAACAAAATAAAGTTGCCAAGGGAATTACAAACACAGCCCATATACAGCAGCCCCCTGAACCAACTCTCTTTCTATGCTCGATGAGAGTTTGCAAAAAAGAAATAAATATTGTTCTATACATCAACAGATTTTCTAACCAGTTCAGAGTCTAATGCTTTTCCTTTTTTCCTTCTAAACCCCTCTGAACTTCCATTAATCATGCTAAGCATGATAAAAATTTCCATTTGTCATTAAATTCCTCTAAGGGTTTTCTATTTACATAATTAGTTAGATTTGCCATCACTGCATTTTCTGCTAATCCCTTTCTCCCTTCTTCAATGGTTGGGGGCTCCAATGATTTCCATTTTGAAGCTATTATGATTCTTACTGCCACAGTCATTAAATATCTCTGACATATATTGTAAAAGGGTCTCCAGCACAATATTCAGCTGCTAGGGTTTTGACTTCTCTCTTTTGTACATATTGCTTCTCTAATTCTTTTATTTCCCTTTCCAAAATGTCTAACTGTTTAATCTTTTTTCTTTTCAAAATATATGCCTCTTTTATACTTATTCCTCTTGCAGCCACTTTCATGTGTCCCTTAGTAAGCCTTCATCACTACCCTATTTCCCAAATTTCTTTTAACTCTTTCTCCATGTTGTCTACTGTATCCCTATAATGTAAAATGTTGGGATCCATCTCCCCTCTTCAGCTTCTTTATAATCACATTTAGTTCTAAAATCTATATTTACCAAAGCATAGTCTGTCACTTTTATCACACCAATGTTCGATTTATACACTTTACTAAACACATCTTTAGACACAAATATATATTCTAGAATAAGTTTTATGAACTGAGGAGTAGGAAGTAAACCCTTTTTCATCTCTCCATACATTTCTCAACCTATTTTAATTTACCATTTTACTCAACATTGTAATATTGTGCCTTCTTTCCTCTTTAATAGGATTTTGCTTATCCCTTGTTTTATTCATTACCACAAAAGTCTCCAGCCATTATTACATATAATGAACTTTTGGAAAGAGGCTTTTAAAGACAGTAGTAAAATATTAAGTTTAAATATTAAAATAGCCCTGAGATTGCATGACCCACAATATTTGATAAGAAACAATGGAGTTGGAATGATAAAGAATTAATAACAAATTTAATAACTGCTGGAAGATTAATCATAGCTAAGAATTGGAAAGTAAAATATGATTATTACTTGTGTAACTGGTATGGAGAAGTTTGGACTATAACTATTAATGATAAATTAACTTGTGATATTAAAGTGAAAAAGGGCATATAAAGAAAAATAAATTTAATGAGATTTGGGGTGTTTTAAATATGTGTTTTAAAAAGGGAAGGATTTGAGCTGTCACAAGAATCATTGCAGCTTTGGAAGGGGGAAATTCCTGAAAGAATTTTTGAATGAGTTCTCAGCATGTATCCTATGGTCCAGGTGATGGGTGCACAATATTTTTAAGTTTTATTTTAACTGTATGTTTAATATGTTTCTATTTTAGCTGTAAGTTCTTATTTGGTTATATTTTATATTGTAACACTGATTTGAAGCTTTTTAAAAATATCCTTAAACCCCAATAAATGACTGGGGGAAGAGTGCAGACTAACCTGGGGCTGAAAAGAGAGCAGACTTTGCAGCAGGAAGTGGGAAGATCATTCCAGAATCAGGAGGCTCCTCCTTGGTGGTGACACCTCGAGAAAGGGCTCAAATATGGTCAAGAATATGGAAGAATCCCAATAGATTCCACCTGAGAAAAACACTGTCAGGCTGGTGTTCCCAAGCCATGTGAGGCTTAACTGGTTCAAGCAAGCCCCTGGAACTGAGTTAGGAAGAGTACAGGAAAGCAGAGCAAGGAGGCCAGAACTGCTCCGATGCTCTGGCCTTAGTTACTTAGTTACTGCACATGCTACAAGTTCGAAATGGTTTTCAAGGACAGCAACACGTGGACTGCATTGCAGGAAACTAATTTGGAGATTACCAGCTCAGAGAAGACTGAAGCCAAGCTACCCCTCTCCTGGAAGGGGTAGAGATGGACCACTGCCTGAAGCACTCCCTGCCCTGGAGACCACCTGAACTTCAGGTGACAAAGGTGGTGCCCCCAAGCTACAAACGCATTCCTTCAAGGGCGGCGGGGGGGGGGGGAACCCACTGAGTCACCCACTATCAGCAACTCAGTTCTGTTTTGACAACCTTCACCTGGTCCACTGTCATAGCCAGAAGTGAGCACATCCACAGTCTCATCTAAGCCAGTGCACTGATGGCAACTGTTGGGAAAATTTGGATAAATCCTGTCAGAAAAACGTTGCTTCTGTGTGCTTTTGAATTGTGGAATCGATCCTGTACTCCTCCTCAAACCAAGCTAAGTCACTGTTTAAAACGGCATCCCCCCCCCCCCCCCCCTTTCCCTCCCCTTTAGCTTTAAGCTACAGTAGACAGGCCATTTGGTCCAAATATATATTATATACCTTCACAATGATTAAATAATCATTGTTGGAATTCACACTTTACCAGGAAGTATCTTTTGCTAGCCCAGAGGGCTGCAAGTGCCCTGGCCATTCAGAATGGTGCGGATGCATTACTTAGGGTCTGAGTCTAGATGAGCTTATGAGTTCATGAATAGTTTCTCAGTAGCTTGAATTTACATGCCTAAGCAGACCTGGAGATGGGTTCAAGTTACTCAACTAAAGTGTCAATACAATGCAATTAGAAATATTGTAATCTCATTGTCTCTGTATGATTGACTGACATTCCTTTATCTGTTCTGTATGTGATGACCTCAGAACCTTATTGTAATGTCTGCATTCTGCCATCAATTACCCTCTACCTGTGTACATGACTGGGAGGGTATAAAATACCCTGTAGTTGTATTGAAACTTTGCAGCGAGTTCACCTCTGCGTGCATGGTAATGCATTATCGTGAGTCTACTGCGGGAACCTGGGCCAAACAATAAAGCCACAGATGGTCTGAACACTTGATCTTTCCCACGAACCCGAGTTTTATTTCCTCCTTGCAAATTGAAATTCCAGGATTTTCTGACACAACACACTCCAAAGCTCCAGGTGACCACACATGTAGTGGCACAGCATGGCCTCCAGGGAACCCCCTGTAAGGAGAATCTTCATGGCCCAGCAATATTTCCCATGCACCACCTTCTGGAGTGGGCTATCCCAATCACAGCAAGGCCACAGCAATGTGATATCTCCTATTCCCAGCTCAGACAGTTGTCCCAGGGGAATACAATGGCTGATATCAGAAGCCTCCAGGCGATCCAGGAGTATCAGCAGGGTCTCACTCCCTTGTCTCTCTCTCAGCACAGGTCATCGCACTGCATGATCAGAGCTCTTTCTGTTGATCTGAACCCCAGGATCTGGATAACCAATTTCATGTGTTGGGAAAATTCAGATAAATTCTGGCAGAAAAAGGCTGCTTATATGTGCCTTTGTGTTATAAAAGCAAACCTGCACCCCTTTCTCAGAAGGCACCTGACTTCCAAGCCAGGTCACTGTTTAGTGCTGCTGTTACTTTAAGAAGATGGAATTCGTAGCTGGACTGAGAAGCCCCTGGAGGTTAACACTATATCAGCACTGAAATACCTGTGTTCTCATCAGCTGCAGAAAAACAGAAACAATGGTGTCCAATTTGTTTCTGAATGGACCCACTGAAGCATTTAATTGCACCGGCACAGTGTAGTTGTCAAACCAGATTTCCTGAATGGTTCCTCCATCAGACACATTTGCATGTTTAAACAGGATCTGAACTGAACCGCAAAGAGGTCTACTCAGTTGACAGGTCAATCAAGCAATCAGTAATGTTTTCCTTATTATTCATGGATGCACAGAAGGCCTTTAATAATGTCAACTGGCAATTGATGAAGCAACAGATGGTTCAAATGGAGTTTGGTGAAAAGTTTATTAATACAATATCAAGCATTTATCAACAGCAGTTGGCTAGGATTATAATTAATGGAGAATTTACAAAGATTATAGAGATACAAATGGGTACAAGACAAGGATGCCCATTATCACCTCTGTTGTTTATACTGATTTTAGAAGTGTTGAATAGAAACATCAGGGATGATGCGGACATTAAAGGTAACAGAATTAGAGATGCAAGCTATAAATTGCAAGCATTTGCAGATGACCTGGTTTTCATAACAGAGGAACCCTTTGCAATAATGCCTAAACTCCTACAAAGGATTGAAGAATATGACAAGGTTACTGGGATGAAAATAAATAGAGAAAAGATGAAACTGTTAGTAAAAAAATTTACACAAGACCAGAGAAAAACTCTGCAGGAACAAGTAGATTTGCAGATTGTTAAAAAGGTTAAGTATTTGGGAATGTATCTTACAGCTAAGTGTACTAATCTGAAAGGAGACAATTATGATAAACTATTGAAGGATTTAAGAGTGATCTAGAAAAATGGGCTAATTTGCAATTATCCTTGCTGAGAAGAATAGCACTGGTTAAAATGAATATATTACCAAAGCTTTTGTTTTTAGTTCAAATGATTCCCATAAAAATTGATAGAAAAATTTTTGATGATTTAATTTTTCAAATTCCAAGATTTATATGGAGAAAGAAGAAACCAAAGGATTAAATTAAAAATGCTTCAGGAGGCTAAAGAGAATGGGGTTTTGGTCTCCCTGATTGGATGTTGTATTATCAAGCTTCTGTTTTAACATGGCTAAAAGAATGGATAACTTTAAGAAATAAGAAATTTTTGTATCTTGAAGGGCATGATTTGCAAATGGGCTGGCATGCTTATATGTGGTATGAGAAGGCTAAGTCACATGGCTCTTTTTTAAGTCACTATATTAGAAAATCATTAATGTCGGTGTGGGATAAGTTAAAGATAAAACTGTATAATAAATTACCAAGATGGCTTTCACCCATGGAAGCTTTTGTGTATCCAAATCCATTGAATTTTGAAGGGATTATAAAATATGATGACATTTTGGATAAGGATGGAGGGTTGAAATTGAATCAAGAAACACAAGAACAGGGATCTAATATCTCTTGGTGGCATTAGATGCAGATACAATCGAGATATGCTAAAGATTGTAAAGCGTGGGATTTTTATAAGGATTTAACAGCCTTTGATCAAGTGATGTTAAAAACAGATGAGAAAATGATTAAAAGACTATATGACTTTTTACTTGATAGGAAAATGGAAGACGAACAGGTTAAGGAAACCATGATAACGTGGGCACAAAACTTTGGATATAATATTGAATTAGAAAAGTGGCAAAAGCTATGGGAGAGAAATATTAAGGTAACATTAGCAACTTTGTATAAAGAAAACTTGTATAAAATGTTTTATAGATGGTATCTGTCACCAAATAGATTAGCTAAGATGTTTCCAAATATGTCAAATGGATGTTGGAAATGTAAACATAAATTGGGTGCTTTTTATCATATGTGGTGGACTTGCGATAACGTGAAAAAGTATTGGATTAAAATACATCAATGGCTTGAGGAAATGTTACAAAAACCTTTAGCTTTTTAACCTGAAGTCTTCTTATTAGGCATTATACTGGAGGACATTAGTAAACAAGAAATGTATTTGATTTTACATGCAATTACTGCAGCGAGGATTGCATTTGCTCAACACTGGAAAAGTGAAGAACTACCCACCGACGAACTGATTCTAAAAAAGATCCTGGACTGTGCAGAAATGGATAGACAGACTTTATCATTGAAGGAGAAGGAAGATACTGACTTCTATCAAACTTGGGACTCTTTTTATTATTGGCTAGAGAAATGGGACTTCGCATAGATTTAAATATGTTTTTAAGTTATCATAAATGGAAAAAGAAGGGTGTGGGAGCCGACCAAGCAGGCCCGATGTTTTTGATGATGGATGTTGTTTTTAGTTTTTGGTTTTTGTTTTGTTTTGTTTTTTAGGATTATAATTTCAAATAAAACTTATTTTAAAAAAAGTACTGTTTTCCATGGTATTGTTACCAGTTTAGAACATTATGTCATGCCTAAAGACGTTAGGATGCTATTGCACTAAGATTATCTGGAAACTTAACACTTTGCATTAGTGTACTGACTAGCAGGTTATAAAACTGTCTGTACATGGACTGTGGTTCTGTAGTTGGCAGTGAGATCCACTACCCGGTCACATGCTGTCATAAGTAACTGCAGGGGTCCTGGGTGATCTTTCAATAAAACCGGTGAGGTTCAAGGCGAAAGGGGTCTTCCTGACTGAACCTGGTCATCCTCCTTGCGGCTGCCATCAAGGCTTCCCTACACCTGCAAGAGTGCCTGGATCTGGTTGGCTCAAATAACTTGCCCAGGAAAGAAATATTTGCCACCAGCCTAAAATTTTTCAGATCTTCTGGGTCCAAAGAGCATTTCTACAGGCGTGGTTTTACTGTTGCTTCTTTCAAGTGACATAAGACAATGAGGAGGAGGCATTAATCCCCCCTTGCCATTTTTATACACCAGGAGGACCAAGGAATCAGTGAAGAAGCTGTTGCGCTGATGGACCTGTCTAAGCATCTTGTCCAGGTGCTCCAGCCGTGCCAACTGGAAGCTCATCCAAGAAATTCAGCCAGGCCTCATTCTGAACGTGTTACCTGGTTCAGCTGCTATAGCTTTGGAGTCTAAGTCCAGGAGGACACTAGAGGCACCCAGCAAATGTGTTACAAGCCCCAGACAGATTCAGCCTGCCCTGGACAAGCCTGGTTTTCTCAATCAGGACTCCGGCTCTCTCCTATTTTTTGCCACTGCTCTCAGTTCCAAGGCCTGCCATGGAGCCACCTGAGGTCCAATACAAGAGTTTGATTGCCTGGGGGATTTCTGCATTCCAGAGGCTGACCATGGTTTCAACAGGAGTACAAGCCAAGCCGTATCAGCCAGAAAACCTGCCAGAGCCACGCAGAAGCTGCCCAGACCCATTATCCCCTGGGGTGGACTCTCTTGATAGGCCCTCCATTCTTGCAAAGGGGAAAAGCTGACACCAGTCCAAACCTCAACAGACATTTTATATTTTGGTACTTGGGTCTCTCCAACTAGTTATCATATCTCGTCATAAGCTCGTGGCTTATTTCCTCCCCTCCTACTTTTGGGCAACCAGAAACATTTCCCTCTTCATCCAATATGGATAATTTACTCTGAACCAGATGCTTCCCAACCCTCTCTTCTTCCTTTTTAATAATTTTTATTTTCCCAACATATACAATTACATAGAAGAAAAATACAGAACAAAGGAAAAAGTAACAAACAGAACAGACTGAAGTGAGCAAAATAAAGTTGCCAAGGGAATTACAAACAAACACAGCCCATGTACTGCAGTCCCCAGAACCAACTCTCTTCATATCTTCCCACGCTCGATGAGAGTTTGCAAAAAAGAAAAAATATTATTCTATACATCAACAGATTTTCTAACCAGTTCAAATTCTAATGCTTTTCCTTTTTCCCTTCTAAACCCCCCTGGACTTCCATTAATCATGCTAAGCACGGTAAAATTTCCATTTGTCATTAAATTCCTCTAACAGTCTTCTATTTACGTAATTAGTTAGATTTGCCATCACTGCAGATTTGGCTAATCCCTTTCTCCCTTCTTCAATGCTTGGGGGCTCTGGTGATTTTCATTTTGAAGCTATTGTGATTCTTGCTGCTGTAGTCATAAACTGTACATAAATAACTCTGACACATTTCAGAAGGACCTCTAGCACGATATTCAAAAGCACATTCTTGGGACTCATAGGAAACTTAATTTTAAAGATTTTCTACATTTCTACATCAGAAATGTATCAATTTCCAGAATTTTTGTGTTATTTCACAACTTCACCACATATGATAGAAGGTCCCATCTACCCTTTTATATTTCCAACATTTTGCATTATAATTCTTATCTATTTTCCCAATATCTTTATTGGTAATATACCACCAATAAAACATCTTTTACCAGTTTTCTCTGAATGCTTGACTAGCAATTAATCTTTCTTTCAAAGAGCTTCCTACTGACCAGATGATACTTCTTCACCAAGATTGTTTCCAAATTGTCGTGTGTTTCTTATCTTGATGTCTTTCACTGTCATAGTGTAATAAGAGTTTGTAAAGTCTTCTCAGTAAGTGATCATTCTGCTGTGTAAGCAACAGTTCAAAACCTGTCAGATCTCTCAAAATCCCTTCTCCTGGTTGTGTTTCCTTCAGTCTTGCAATATGAAGGATAGTAAACAAGCCATTGTATATTTTTCTGTTCATCTTTCAGTTTTTGCCAAGGTTTAATTCATCCTAATATGTCAATGACATCTCGACGTTATAAGGTCATTACAGTGGTACCTCAGCTCACGAACACCTTGGTTCATGAACAAATCGATTCACGAACAAAAATTTCTGAAAAATTTTGACTTGGTCGCAAACACCACTTTGGGTGGTGATCAAGATCACACCAATCTCCCCCACCACCACAGAGTGGGGAGATGACCGCGATCACAGTTCCATTGCTTTCGTGCAGGGAAGGTGTGTGTGATCAGAGACGCGCTGCTGCAGGAAAGACGGGAGCAGCAAAGCAGAGCCGCGGGGGAGATGGCCGAGATTGCGCCTGTCTTTCCTGCAGGAGCGCGCCTCTGATCAGGCATGCCTTCCCACATGAACGGAACTGCAATTGTGGCCATCTCCCCACCCCCAGCACATCATTTGCGCCCATCTCTCCCTCCCCCAGTGCGCCCACGATCATGCCTGTCTCCCCCCCCGCCACCCCCAGCACGCCATGATGACGGGCACCTGCAGGGATGACGGGCGCAATCTCGGTCATGCTGGGGGGGCGGGGAGATGGCCGTGCTTGTGCTCGGGGTGGTGGGGAGGGAATGGCCACGATCTTTGTTGTTTTCACTTTGCTTCACATTTTTCTGATTTAAAAAATGGTTACAGAATGGATTAACCTTATTTACATTGAACGTTATGGGGAAATTTAACTTGGCTCATGACCAATTTGGGTCATGACCAGAGTCCTGAAACGGATTAAGTTCGTGAGTCAAGGTACTGCTGTATTTCTCCTTGTTTTCCATATGCTTCAACTGGGGACATCATGGGGGAGACAATCCATAAAAACAATGGTGCCCTGTTACCCAGCCAAATTTGCCCCGATCCTGAACCAACCACCCCAGTGGGCACAACTGTGAGAGAACATCTCTGTTTACCCACCTAGGTCCTGGTTATACATATCAGCCAGTTAGTTGATGCTTCATGTATCTAAAAGTGGATGGTGTTCATGAAAATGTATGCCAGAAGAAAATTAAGTACTTTAAGTGCCACAAGACTCTGCTGTAGATACTTGCAACTCTACTGTAGAATTCTGTAGATTCTCTGTAAAGGCAAAGGTTTCCCCTTGACATTAAGTCCAGTCATGCCTGACTCTAGGGGGCGGCGCTCATCTCTTGCTTCCTAGCCGAGGGAGCCAGCGTTTGTCCGCAGACGGTCTCCATGGTCATGTGGCCGGCATGACTAAACACCGAAGTGGCACCTTTTTATCTACCTACATTTGCATGCTTTCGAACTGCAAGGTTGGCAGGAGCTGGGACGGAGCAACGGGAACTCACCCCGTTGTGCATATTCGAACAGGCGCGCTTTCGATCAACCAGCCCAGCAGCACAGCGGTTTAAACCGCTGCGCCACCTGCAGTCCTAGATTCTCTGTAGAGACTTGCAATGCTGCTGCTGAACAACCTCCTAGTCTTAGATCAGATCAGAGTGAATGACCTGCTACACTGATAATATTGCTAAAGGAATATATTTGCATACTGTACTGTGTGCCAGACCGGCTTGTTAAGAACTATTGTATTTATAGCCTGTTGCAGCACGTTAGGAAGGAACACAAAGTTTATCATAGCCAACATTTAAAAACAAAGCAGTTTGGGGGTGGGGGGGATTTCAAGTGTAGTTTTATTGCAACCAAATCACTTCTGCATGTCTACACAGACATAGGATTTTAGTTTATGCGGCTGAGCATCTTCAGTAGGTGAGAATGAATCACTTTCTACATTGTGAATATTACTAAAGAAGTTTGCAGTTCTGCAGCATTTTCCTTTGTGCTTTTGTCCTACAAGTTTATTCTTATGGAAGTTTAGATGCTAGAAAAAATGGTGTGTGTGTGGAAACTGGATACAGATTAACCTTTTGCATTAACTTCACTGGAAGAGAGAACCATGCCTGCTGCTACTCACTACCTTAACGGCTGAACCTTAGATATGCAGAACTATTTTTAAAAGGAGGAAGGTAACCAAGTAGTGTGCAAATTTTATTTGCATTTGGTTTTTCCTAACACCTTTCCTTGTGACCAAAACAACCTGAAACATGCAGAACTGTAAAAAAGAGAAAGAACTGTGCAGCTGTATTTTGTTCACAGTTTCCATTGCACAGAGCACCTGGAGCAGTTTGGCTTTTTCACAGACTGTGTAGGAAGAAATCCTAAACACACCTGAAATAACCATCGAACACCCTACAGGTAACTCCAGATGAGAACATTCAGTTTTAGCTCCTGCCCCATTCAGTCCAGATCAATTACTCATAATCAATAGAGCTGCCTTGTCTTGCTTGCTGATTTTTCTTAGGCTCTCTCTCTCCTGCATTCTCTCCTTTCTCTTACAACACGATTTCCACACCATCGTCAATACACGCAACTGGAGGGGCCTGAAAACAGCTCGGATGCCCACCCAACAGCGCCCACACGCAGGCCTCCGTTTGATGACCAACCTCTTGCTTCATAATCTGCATTTCCTCCACTACCAAACCAATTTTAAAACCAGGAAGTAGGCCTTTGCATGTATGCGCATGGCGATTTGCAGTGCAAGCAGCTATGAACAGCAGAGGTAGATCTGATACCTAAAAAGCTCTCAGGTCTTCAGGCAAAGTGCTTCTGAAATCAAAGAGCAAACGGTCATAAGCAAGACAGGAGAGTTTTCGCCCCCGCTAGTATTGGGTCCATTATTTCTCCAACAAGGAATGAGAATGTATCTTGTGCATGGACCTCCTTCAGCCAGCAGGTGGCGGGCTTCCCTAAGCGGCCTACACCTGGCAGTCAACTCCAGAGTTCGAGCCCTTTGGAGAGGAGGGCCTGGAGCAGAGATCCCCCCCTCCCCAATGGCTGTGGAGGCAGGAGCCATGCCTAGATGTGCCAGCAGGCCTGGCCCCACTCGGAGTAAGCACACTGCTTGAAGTCTTTTTGGTACTGAACCAAGGGCTGTTCCAACCTGTAAGAAGTCCCTTTTCGTAATACGTCTACCTCAGCACCAATAAGGTGCCCACAATACGGGTGTCAAGTGGAGCACAGCCCTCTTGTTGGACCAGGCGGATAAAAGCAGATTCAGAAAGGGCCAGGGTCACACTTTACATTTATTTGTAGCTATTATTTATTTTTTTTAAAAAGACAATGTAAGGGAAAACACACAAGGACCCAAAAGACCAGGTCTAAGTGCCATCAAGTTTTGGAAGGAGAGACACGTATGCAGACATGCTCGTGTTCTCTCTCTCTCTCTCTCTCTCTCTCTCTCGCACTTTCTTGTACACACACCCACACACACTCATTCCCCTCTGTAGAAAAGAGATCACCTTTTCCCTTGCGCGTGCGCGTGCGCGCGCTCGCGCGCTCTCTCTCTCTCTCTCTCTCTCACACACACACACACACACACACACACACACACACACACACACACACGACATGGCAGACAGCAGTTTAAGACACTCTCCCTCCCTCTCCCCCGTTACTCAAATGCTTTGTCTCAGCCATAAGGGGACAGGAGGGACAGGCCAAAATCTCTTTGGGACAGTGCTGAGGCAAGGCAGACGACACGGCCCCCTCGGCTGCAGACAGCGATCCCCGTGTTGGCAGCAGTGAGGAGAGACGAGGAGCTTCCCAAGAAAGAGGTGCTGGGGGGCGGGAAGCACCTCTGAGGAGAGGGCCCAGCCATCCCATCCAACAGAGGCCAGCGAGCAGAAGTGGTATGTCCGTTCCTCACACAGGCAGGTTCCACTGAAGGGTGCGTCCTCCTCCTGGCGGAGAAGCGCTGTTCCCAAGACCACGTACCATCCCGGCACAGGGGGAGCTCTCTCTACCCTCCCAGAGAGTCAGGCTACCCCCCTCCGTGCTCGCCAAGGTACAGGGTGCGAGGCGGGTGCTGCTTGGCTGAGGACAAGGAGGGCCGGTGGGACCGCAGAGCTGCGCGGGCTGCTTTCCCAGAGAAGGCCTGCGGGGAAGGCTGGGTGCGGTTGTCCGGGGCGGCATTCTGGCGCCTCAGGAAGGGGGGCACAGTCGAGCTCTTGATGTGGATGACGCGGGTGTCCATGACTTCACAGTCTATCTGCATCATCACCTCGTAGCCGAGGGAGGAATTGTACAGGCTTTCTGGGAAGGGAAAACAAAGCGCCCTGAAGGAGTGGGAGAGGGGTCTGCGTAGCGCTGCCCCAGGCTCTCCCACAGAACACCCCCCACAGCCATCCGCGCCACCCACACGCTTCTTCCCGTTACCGTTGAGGGCCATGGCTGGCATCACCAGTGACATTTTAGGGCGAGAGGTTTTGTTGTGGCTGATGGCGGGCAGGAGCAGGTGATCCTACGACAGACAGACAAAACCTCATCACCATCATTAATATACATTGCAGTGGATCAGGCGCGTCATTTCTAATTGCATCGTCTGACCCCTGCTGCCCAAGTAGGAGATTCTACAAGCAAATGCCTCTGAGAAAATTCCAGTTTTAAAAGTAAGATTCCAAGAGCCAGTGTAATGCAGCTTGGCCTCCTGGCCTGAGGGTAACAAATATATTTCATCTGATGCCTGTCAGAGGAGAAACCACAATACCAGGCCCTTGGATGGGAAAGGAATCCAGACAAAGAGATGCCCACATTAAATGCACAGCTTTGTCTTCTCAGCATTGTTAAAAAAAGCTTCAAAAAGGATTGGCTTCATAACCATATGGGGTAGCAAAGAAATGGAATTAAGCAAACAAACATAAATAGGCAGGCTACTGAATAAACAAACTACAAGGCACACCCCAAATCACAACACACAACAGGCATTCAATGAGAAAGCAAACTCGCAAAACCGGATGGAATTAAGGAAACAATTTTGCCTCACAAACAAATGGAAGAATAAACATGGTGGCACATATATGCTGCTACAGTCAAGGAAATAAGTAATAAATATTTATCTTGATAAGAAGAACTTTAGAGTTGAAATAAAATTGCTCCACAGTTTGAACTATGCTTCTCAGTTCAAACTGCGAGCAAAGTGAAAAATGTGGTCACAGTGAAAGGGTCATCAGTTGTGTGCCCAAGTTAAAAAAAAAAAAAGCCTCGATGTCGTGAATTGATTTGTCTTGGCTAGAATCGATTTGTCTTGTCTTGGACATTAGGGCAGCCACGACAGTGCTGGGGTAAGTGTGTTCGAAGCAAGGGGGAGTATTCTGCAAGGGATTAATGGCAATGTGCCTTTTACTGTAATTTCTTTTATTTAAACATTCACTGTATTTTTTGATCACATCTCATATATACCCTTGAACTTAATTTGTTTCAGGAGGCCGTATTTGCTGTTTAAATTTACCGAAATGGGTATTGTTTAGGGTCTAATTCACTTTCCATTATTTCTAATGGGGAAAATTGATTCTGATTCTGAATAATTCAGAGTTCAACGGCTTCCTGAAACAAATTAAGTTCAAAGTATTGTACCTCCTTCTACATAAAACTGCAAAACCAATCTAAAAATATATTCATTACTAATATTTTTATTTTGCTTTTTTCCTTTCAAGGCACTCGGAGCAGCTTAAATAATTCTCTTCCTCTCAATTTTATCCTCATAACCACCACCCTGTGAGGTAGGTTGGGCTGAGAATCTGTGACTGGCCCAAAGTCACCCTGTGAGCATCATGGCTGAGCAGGAACTAGAACCCAGATAGATCTCTGGAGTTCCATCCTGCACTCTTCACCGCCACACCAGCTCTCGCTTTTGTAGCTTCCAAAATATATATATGAAAGAGATCCGAACGTGCAAGCGCAGGATTTGCCTTCTTTGACTAGCATCTCCACTGCGAGGCCTGCAGAATCAACCTGGGAAGCTTGATACCAACTACCACTAAAACATTATGGAAGCATTTAACTATACTTAGAAGCCTCATGATGTTAAATGCGTTTGCATCTGTGCATGCAGGTGCTTTATATATACAATTTCTATGCTGATATATTTATAATTAAAGAAAGGCAAGAGGCAAATGAGAGAGTGTTCTGGCAGTAAGAATTCTGCATAACCCACATCAAGAGCTAACCCTAACCCTAAACTTGCTTTAGGATGTGATCTGCTTTTGTGAGAATTCCACGCACACATGCACAATGAACTGGTATTGGCAGTGTATTTTGAGAGCACCTCTGAATGAGGGCAAAATGTCACAATGCGGATCCCTTATCCTTTTCATTTCCTCCTTTATTAGAACGGCATGCCAGGAGAACTCTTTGTGCCTCAAAAATTGGAGCCCCACACAATATCAAGGCATGACTGTGCCAGCCACACAGCCTTCCCGGAGGCTCCAGGCCACGCCGGGATTCTGCACTCACCCTGCGGAAGGACACCACATAGAAGGTATCCTCTCTCCGGTCAATGGCATCCATGAAGTCATGCTCTTTATGGTCCGGGTGCTGATACACCTGCAGCTGACTCAGAGAATCCCTGGAAGCACAAAGGAGGAGACAGCGCAGAGAGGCCTTCTGTAAATGGGGTGAGTCTCCCACCCCTTACACACTTCAGTTATGGGCACAAGAATGGGGTCTGCACCGGGGAAAGGAAGGCGGTGAGCGAGCTACACAGAGAAGAGCATGAGGCTGCTGCTGCCATGGCTCAGCTGAGCCAAAAGGTCCACTTATAAGCTAGAAGCTTTGGGACAGATATTTAAGAGGCCAAAGGCAGGAATGATCTTTGGTGCTTCTCTCAGGGCAAACACGATGCCAGCGAGGATTGCAGATCATTACCAAGCTCCTTCCTACCCTGTGTGGCCTTGAGCTACAGCTGGGGAAGCTGGAAGGAGAATCAATTGGCCCCTTGGGAGAGAACATCAGGGAAAGCCAAAGGCTTGGACCCCGGAAACCTGAACAGAATTCCCTCTCTACAGTGGCCTCCACATGAGGATCCTGGCAAGTCACACTCTCCTGGGGTCGGTTCCTGAATAACAAGACTCATTCACACATGGATCACTCAACTCCTCAAGGGCTGCATGTGCAAATCATCCCCACATAAAAGGAGGAAAGTGGCATCTGTAACGCTACCTGGGCGAACAGACAGTCCCAGAACTATCACATGATATGGCAGCAGTCATCAAGCAAGTTGAAGAAATATTGCAGAAGCAAGGTTCTGCGAGTTGCAAAACCTTGGTTTCCCAATGTGCTCTAAATGGCAACAAGGCACAAAGGGAAAGAGAAACAACACAATGACCCACATAGTGTATAATAAAACCTTGAGTATTATTGTTGAACTGTGGCTTATTGTGTTGTCTGAACCCAGCTGTCCTAACAAGCCGTGGCTTGCTAATCATATACAACCCATGAAGAGAATCCATGGTCTGTTGCTGGGATGTGAACTGTGGGTTGTTCTCCATAGCTTGTTATTTAGGCAACACAATAACCCAAGTTTCATCAACAATTCACAATTCAATGACAACTTATGCGCAATCCTTGAGTGTGAGTTATCATGTATTTGTATTTTAATTTAGCATTTAATCAGCAATACTAATATATGATGAACAGAAACACATGAGGCACACATATACTGGGACAGATGCAGCTTCTGGGCAACCTGATTGCTAGAGCAAGGAGAAATTGCTCGAGGAGGCGTCAGTGGAAGCACTCATAAGAACTGAAGGAACTGGATGCATGGACTGCCCAGAGCCTATGGGAATGGGCTGGTATATAAATATTAAGATAAATAAAAAGATGAAGGAGGCCGGTTACAGAGGAGACCCATAATGGAAAAGCAAAAGTGCAAGCTAACTTAAGAGGGTCCAGCACAACTGCAGTTTACCTCTCTGTACGCCTGGGATGGCTGGCAGGCACATAGTGGGCGGGGCTTGGAGGATTTCGTTGTGGTTTGTCCTGAAACGCAGAGCACACAGGTCGAAGGCAAGGATGAGGGAGGCTGCAGCAAGAGAGGCATCGGAGCATCCCTCCCCCACATCGCCACCCCCACCGCCCCTGCAGAAAGCTGTATCGTCATCCTGGACGCCCCGTCCCGTCTCTGTGCTCATCACCCTGTGCACACGTCCCTCCCCTCCCCTCCCCGCCCGCCATGCCACACCTGACTGGCCTGGGCTGCCTTGTGCGACTGAGGGGGCTTCTTCCGGTTGGTCTGGTGTCGCCGGACCCAGCCACTGAGCTCGTCTGCCAGCCTGGAGAAGGAAGTGCCGGAACAAGGAAGTTGGCTTTATGGCGCCCAGCAAGCACTGCCACCAGACCTGCTAAGGTGGGACCTACCGGAGAGATTCAGTGCGGTTGAACTGACGGCAACCCGAGGCCAGGAAGAGCTTGTCCAAGTCCCTCAGCATGAGGTCCTTCGTCTCAGAGAAGGGAGCCGACAGGTTCCTGGGAGCGGGGGCAGGATGAGATATTCCCATGTTACAAATGGGAAACAGGCAGGCGCTTTATTCAGTTTTCTTAATTCCACCAAAGAATTCATTCTAATGTATCATATCACTTTCATTTTGGAGTCGTGGCTTTGGTATTCTCTCTCCAATGTACTGTGTTTTGTGTAAATTGCCAGCTGTTCTGGGATCTTGGTGTGGAAAGCACAACTTAAATGTGTTTTTAAAGAGTGGATTAACAGCAAAAGAAACAAACATGGACTTAAAAAGCAAATCATAGAGCCAAGAAATGAGGAACTCGTGCCAGGTTCATAAATAGCTCGGAAACACCGCAATATCAAACATCAGTGTCAAAACTGCGAGTAGCTAGACACCCACAAATAAATTACTGTTTGTTGATATTTCTCCCTCCATGTACAGGGGCACACTCCAAATGATTCGGAAGGGGGAAGTGCAGTCACTCCTTTTCTTCCTCATGCTGTTATCTCTTCCCTACCTGTGCCATGCACCCAAATTACCGGAATTGTGCCCTTCCTGGCCTGGTCAGGGCCTCCTCCTGCCGTTCCTCCTGCTGCTCCTCTGGAATGTCGTGAGATTCCTCTGGAATGCTTAGAAGGTGCCTCTGGGCTGGGCCGGAGTCCACATCCAGTTTTGATAGGTCCACCTCTGCTGCCTTGCGCTCACTGATGCTGCAGAGAAGGGCGAGCAGAGTCAACACCTTGGAGGTTCTGAGATTCCTCATCAGAGAGTTTTGGTCTGTGCAGCAAAGTTAATTGTCCTGACACCAACCGTCCCCATCCCACAGCGCGGAAGTAAAAAGGGGTGTTTCACACCACAGTGTACAGGCCACCATGGTTCTTCCTGAATCCGCCCAGATAGTTGGAGACAGGAGGATGAGGGCTAAAGCAAGTCGATGCAAACGCCACACAACTATCAGCAATAGCAAAAGGTTTCCTGGATAATCAACTGTCATCCTTCTGGACAGCAAAGCCGGTTAGATTTAACACCGCTGTGAAGGAATGCAGAAAAGAAGCAGGCGTACTGGAGCACTGAACCTCTGCCAGCCCAAGGGCCAAGTTGCTTTTTGGAGAAGCTCTTGGGAGCCCCATTCCAGGTATGGGTAGCAATGGAGACAAAAGAGAGTGGGACAAAAATAGAGCTCTTATAGCCAATTCTTAAGTTTTAAGAGAAGCATTTCAATAGAGGAAAAAACCCACAAAAATGTCAGGAAACTATGAAAAGATCAGCTGGGAAAAAGAGTAGGGAGGCAAGGGAAGGGGTGTGGCCATCTGAGGAATCTCCGCACCCTGGACTGGAATCCCAGGCCTCTGGCACTGCCCACCTCTGACATTCATGGTCAATCCATACAAAGAAGTGAGGGAAACTGGCATTAAGTATTTTTTCACCACTCACTGTAGCAAAAATTGTTACTTATTGTAGCAAAAAACTAGAGTGGACTCAAGCCGACTGAATTAGATGAATAACGCTTTGTCTTACTTGGAAAATACACATGGAGAAAATGAGTTCTGACAAATGGAGCCAAAGGCGAGTGCATAAAAGATAAGAAGAGCAATCCATGATGTGTGACTTTCTAATGAGCCCCTCACAAAAATGTTAAGGCCAAAAAAAAAAAAAAAAGTCCTGTGGAAGCAGATTTAATAGGCAGCCTATGATCTTGCAAGAAGAGAGTTGATCCCAGGTCAAATGCTTCCTGAACTAGTCTGGTGCGTTTAGCTTGATACCCAGCAAGTGTACACACGCCCAGAGAAAACATTGGCTAATCCCACTCTCTCTCACGCACACACACATTTCTTGGGGCTTCGGCAACTTCAGGACAAGAGAATGATTAGGCAGGCTACTTATTAACTAGACTGAGGATGAATTGCCCACAGAGCTGTGGAACCTCACCTGACAGGCCCAAAATTGAAGGCTATGAAGAGCAGCACAACCATGACGCAGATGACTTTCCTGTTCCCGGAGCCAAACTTCAGCTCGCTGTTCTAAAGGGGAAGAGAGAATTGCTTACTGCCTGTTTAGGAAGGCCACCGTCCTTCCACATGCTGGAACTGTATGTCAGTGACTCCATCGCTGGCCTCATGTTGTTATGCCACAGCACTAACACAACCCTAACAGACCTCCTGCTTGACAATTCACACAAAGGGGCCAAATGGCAACACGTCCAGCTCAACAAAGCTGTTATTCAAAGGACCAAAAAGTGTTTCTTAACGGCCTGCATCTGAGCTACATTATTTAAGTTTCAAAAAAATGGGAACCAACTGTTAATTTTTCAAGGAGAACATGCTGTTCTTCATTAAATGATGGATTAATTAACTGCTGTAATACTGAGATAAAACATACAAAACATTTACTGGGGGGCAAGTGCTATAACCTTTGTAAATTTTGCTATAGTTTTATTATGTTTTAATATTATTGGTTGCATTTGTTTTTCATACTGCAAATTGGCCTGGAGTTTGAGGAAGGGTGTTATCTAATAGTATAAATAAAAATTTAAATAAAAAACAACATAAATAATGCAGAGGAAATGTAAGCACTGCAGTTCTGGTGGGGCAACTGTTCACAGATACGTGTGATTTGTCCTTACTCACTGAAATGCATCAACACCCATCTGCCTGGCCCAGCCCAGCCCAGCCCAAGAAGCAATGCAGATCTGGGAAAGCAGCAAGTCTTAACCTGCCAATGTCCCCAGCAAGGGAAGGAAATGTCATCATCACTACTTCACTGTTTTTTCCTGCAAGGAGATGCAAGGCAACTCTCACCAAAACCAGGGCAAGGGCAACCGCATGTGCAGGGTCAGGCCCAGTGGCCATGGGAGGCTGAGCGGGAACAGCCATGACTCCCATGCTTAGAGTACACAGCCAGAGAAGGAAAATGGGGAATGAGAGGGGAGGTGGGCAAAGGATGGAGTAACTATTCTGGAGGAGAGCCTGGCTGGCTGGACCATAAACACAAGTGGTCCTTTTACAAGATGAGGATGCCCTGCCATGTCCTTGCAGGCCCCGCTTATACACAAAACCCTGTAAGCTGGCAGGTACTCACCTCATTCAGGACACAGTCCAGGCGGCGGCGGAGCACTGTGTTCTCCCGTCGGAGTCGCTCGTTCTCTGCCAGAGCCTCCCTCAGCCGGGACTCCAACCCTTGCAGGTATTCTTTTTTTTTCCGCCGTGACTGGCAGGCCGACTCGCGGTTCTTAATCATCCGTTGTTGCCTTTTTAGCACCTTGAGCTTGAGGGAATTAGCAAGGAAAAAAATGGAATTCATACATGCTCTAATAATATCACATACATACTGTAATAATGATCATTGAACCTTGTAAGCAGTGACGGTATTTCCCACTAAGTTAATCTACAGAATTTGAGGCCAGAGAAAGTGGCTACACATTACTATAAGATGCCTCCAAAAAGGCATGGTGGATTGACTGATCAATAGCTACTGATCACCCAGAAAATATTAGAACTTATCAAGCAGTCATTACTGGCATGCCCTTCCTGCGAAGCTCCTGTGGCCAGACCCTGTCGGAAGGCAGCGTGCTGACCTGATCCTACTGAAGCTGCATGTTGCTGAGAGGTGCAGGTGGGGGCAGGACCCTGGGGCAGGGCGGAGAAATTCCAGGCAGGGGCAGCAGAAAGACGGGGTCCGTGAGTCAACACTAAAAGCCACGACTTACATCTATCTCTTGGCTGCAGGGCCCTATTTGTGTTGGTGCGGGGACAATGGTTTTGGCTTCTGGTTTAGGAGCGGAGGGAGCCGGTTTTGCTGGAAGACTTTCTTTCACAGGAGACTGAACCTTAATCAGTCCCGACACTGGAAGATGCAGGAGGTCAGACTGAGAAATCACAACACTCTGTGCTGGAATCAAGGAAAAAAGAAGCAATGCCATGTCAATTCCATCCCCATGTCGGCCACATATACATCACAGGCTTCGTCCCTCAAGAAATGGTCCCTTCCCCACGTCATTTCAAGAAAAGGAAGATTTGTGGCCACAGAACACTTGCAGGCTGTTCGCTGCATTTGGCTGCAGTTCGACCCTGGATTTAAGTGTGGCTTTATTAGCCAAGCTCTGCCCTAGAGATCCCTTTGTTATCAGAAGAGAGGCTTCCTTCCCTGGTTACCTGAAATTCCTGGGTTGATCGTCTGTGACTGAGTTACAGGTACAGGCTGCAATAAGATGGTCTTACTCGACGTGGGCGCTGGCTGCACTGGGACAGTAGTTACAACAACTGGCTTTGGCTGAATAGGGGGCTTCCGGCTAAGAATGCTCTCGGCTTTGTTGGAAGTTGCTGGCTTCCCTGCGACAGAATGTGGCCATCAATGGAAAAACAAACACTCCCTTTTCTTATAACTCTCCTAATATTTGTCAGAAATTTTTCATGGATGAAAACAGAAATGACATGCCTATTTGTACTGGTGCAGGGACAAAGGTTTTGGCTTCTGGTGACATGCCCTCATTTCCAGAAGCAGCTTCCTTCCTGCCATCGGCTGTCTTGAGGTAAAAATGTCAGGAGTTGGCACAAACGAAGTGAGAACTGATAGATTGCTCCATTGTTTCATGCCAGCTCAAGGAGAACCAAGTGGAGAAAAACTGATGCTTCAACTAGACAATACGCCATTCATGCCATCAGCCACTATGCAAATGGTGTCTCACTTATTCTGTACCCAAGAATATTATTCTGAATACACATACACTTCATTTATGCCTTGGAAGCAAGATCCAAGCCAGCTGCTAGCAAAACCCTCAGCTGGGGCATTCATTAGTGTTACCAGACTCTCCAGAACTCCCATCACATGTCCTTAATTTTCGTACCAAGTAATTTCCACAACATTTGTTTAAAGTCTGATCCAGTTTCACACCACTTTCTATTTAACATATACCTCAAGCAGTTTTGTATTATCAAGAGAAAACAAAAACTTCAAGATGTCAATCCTGCAGGCAGTGAATGTCATGCATGTGCACAAAGAAGTGATCTAAGTAGTTAGGGGATGAATTTGCCAACTATTAGGGTTTTAACGAACACTGGGCTTCTGTGAGAAATTGGTTTGTTCTGCATTTATTTATTTTTATACCCCTTCCGGGTGGTTAACAAAAGTTACAACGAAACCAATGTTAAAAAGACATACACATTAATTTAAAAGATTTAAAAACCCATGTGTGAAACATCCATTTAGAGTTCCCCCCCTCCAAAAAAAAAAAGAAAAAAAGAAAAAGAAACCCCACACATGATCAACATGGAGAAGGGTTCCAGACTGTTGTCCGGAGGCAGCTCCAGGTGAGGCCACCCGGTGAGCAAGTAGGCTGGTCAGAAAGAAAGAAAGTTATATATTGACTCAAACAAACCAATATCCCTCCTGTTTTCTTAATTTGCACTGTATTTTTCTAGGCACTCATCTTTTTCTTCCAAAAAACATGCATGACCCACCAGCCCTAGAGGTCAGGTTGACTCACGCAGAGGCAGCTCGGGCTTTCGGGGCCTGACAGAGTCTTAGAGCCACCCAGCTCCTTGGAGCAGCTCAAGGTTCCACCTGCACCCACTCCTCTGTAAGGTACCTGGCTCAGGAGCTGGGACTACGCTGATGTGCACAGCACCAAAGGGAGGCGAGAGGACATCTCCAAACATGCATGGCGGTGTGGGAGGGTGCTCCGTTTTCACGCCGATCACTTCCACTGGGCTGGGGGCCTGCGAGGAAAGCACAAGTCTCAACTAAGAGTTTGAAGTGAAGGGACAAGATTCTCTCCACAAAGAGTTCTCTGACAACACACCTGCCCTGGTAGATCAGTGGAGTGGGAGGAAGAAGATGCTGCAGATGAATCAGAGGATGAGGCAGACAAATCGGAGCAATGAGACGAGGCAGGAGAGACAGGCTCAGACTTCACCTGCAGCTCTAAAGGGAAAAGGAGAACAATTTACGAAACATGCTTTCACTCCCAGCCAGCACATTCAAGAGACCGTGCTGCCACTCCCAACTATCTTCAAGGCCAAGATCATCCATGCTATTGCATTCCTGATCGCTATATAGCAGTATGAAAGTTGGACAGTGAAAACACCTAGCAGGAAGGATGGTGGTGCTGGAAGAGAACATTACAAATGCCCTGGAATGACAGAAAGACAAACAAGTGGGTCCTAGATCAAATCACGTCAGAACCCCTTTCTGGCTAATGGAGCAGGATATAAATCAAATAAATAAATAAAATTGCCCTGAAAACAAACATGACAGAACAGATGCTATCATACTTCAGGTATCTCATGAGATGGCAAATCTTACTAGGGAAAGTCATACACAGAAGAAGAACAGGAAAACGAAACAGGAGATGGATCAAGACCATAAAGGAAGCCACGGCACTGAATTTACAAGAGCTCGGCAGGGCAGTGAAGCACCAAACATTTTGGAGGGCACTCCCTTCATAGGGTCGTTGTAGTAAGTGCGGGAGAACTTTGAAGCACATAACAACAATTATCTCCTCTCTCCACCAAACAGCCTCATACATTTAATATTTCACCCCTTTCACTGTAGCCAGTGCCTGGCAACACTGAACCTTCAAGGAAACTGTGACCGCCATGGGGTTAAAACCTTGACATTCTTGCTCCTCGTCAGCTTTGGTAGCCGCCCACTGGTTCTGCAGGGATGACTAAATTTCAAACAACCCACCACAAGCCACAGCGTTATTATAGGAACACCCTAAAACAGATCAGGGATTACATTTGTTTAACCTCACATAACCTACACTCACCAGGTTCACATGACCCAATGGCCCCCAAGCAGGGGCTGCATATTTAAAATGGGGGTAGCAGGGGCCGTGCACACACAGCAGCCTCAGCATGGACTAAATAACCTTGAGTTAAATTATTAGGATAATTAAATTAAATTAAATGATCCTCAGGGGGTCATTTAGGGCTGCTCACACAAACCATGATGAGCTGTCTTAGTGTGCAAACAGCCCCAGTCATGATCTGGCAACTCCAACTCATGTCTCACACCTCAACAGGAAGGCAAATCCTCCAGCAGAATCGCTTGGGGAACCTGCCAGGCTTTCGTTATGCTCCTATGGACTCTGCCCTCAGCCACATGGTAATCAAGCAGAGATATGTTCCTAATCTGCAGTTGTAATTGACTTCTGCTAGCTGCACATAGAAAACTGGTCATTTGTTATAGAAATTAAAATGAGGAAGTTCCAACTCAATTTCTTGTGAAGACCAAAATACTGCTGCGATTCAAGGCAAGTCTGAGGAGTTGCTGAGAGCAAGTGAAAATGAATTCTGTGAACAAAGCTTGTCCACTCTATTAAGTATTACTGCCTCACACTGGGGGTGGTTCTGGTGATATGCACTTACCTACCTAGAAGCACTAAAAATAGCTTCCTAACTGAGAGTGTGCTGCTTAAAAGAAGGAAATGAAACCTAATCTAGAGGTCTATCTAGAAAATAGAGGTTGAATGGGTATCGGTCAGGATGCACTATGAGTCTGATTAAGCCCAAGGTTTTTCACTTTGCCTGCTTGTGGCTCTCTGAAGTCTCACTAAGAATTTTTAAAGCTAGAGCTCAGTCCCAGAAACTCCTGCATGCAAATATAAGTTAATGCCAAGACTGGTGATTTTTCTGTTTTACACTGAGAAGGCAGGCTATCCTAACATGGACCGCCTCTCCTGAGTATCCTCCCACCACATCCACACAGCTCTGCACCTCTTGTGTTCTCAATAGCCATCCCATAGGTTCCAAAAAGTACTTACCTGGGAAAAGAGAATCTTGCAGTGGGTCCCAAGGTGGGTCTGGGGGCATTGTTTCCATGTCCAGGTCAAAACCATCACCGAGCTGCAGTCCAGAAAGAAAAGGCAAAGAAAACAAAATTGACTGCATATGTAAATAAAATAAATACATGTGCATGCATCACACACACACACACACAGTGTGCCCCAGGCAAGTAAATGACTGCATCTCTCTGAAGTAGAAAAGTCAACAAAGGATGAGAATAAAAAAGGGTGTTGCTGTGTGACAAGGGTGGGATTGTTGGTTTGCAAAGCCAGAACTTGTAGTAGAATATGCTAATATAGAGCTTAGTGCTGCATTTGATAGCATACAGCTTCTACAAACTATTCTAGGCTCAGGACTTGCCTTTGCAAATCTAATAGATAAAGAGGTGCTCAATAAACACAAATACATATGCAACCTCAGAACAGTTTATAAAGCAGAAGAGGAAGGGGTGAGAGTGAGTAGGCTGAAAAGATGAACTGGGCTTATGTTTGTGTGAAATTGTGGAGAGTGAGAAAGGAAAACATAAGAGGCTTTGAAGACACGAGAACATCCTTTTCGCTGGAAACCGTGTGACACAGAACAGCTGTCACAGAACTCCCTCACCATAGAATGGACACAGCTACCATCCACAATGCTGCGTTCAAGGCAGGGAAAGAGTTCAGCTGCCACATCTCTATCATCATCCAAGCAGCTGTAGAGGCCTGCATCTGAAAGGAGAAGGTACAATCAGTGGGACAACTCACACGTGTAAACATGCTTTCACCCATACCCCAAACTACAACCAGAAATAGGTTTGTTTATTAAGCAAAGTCTTGACTCCACCTTGCTTCACACCACCCAGATATAATAAAAACATAGGGAGTACTTAGAGGGCTATTCAGTGGCCTATAGATTTGAAAATTAAAAAATAAGTATGGAGCTAAATAACTTACTATATAACCCACTCACTTTTAGTTAATATGATTTTTTTCATTTTTACAAGTTTTATTTCATCTACTAACATGGTAGGCAAAAGTACAACTCCCATAAGTTCATTCTATGTAGCCAATAGTTGGGGATTGTAGAATTTACAATCCAAGTTATCTGGAGAGCTTGAGGTTGCCTACCTCTGATCTATTATGATATTTTATTTTTTTCTGTTCATGTTAGAATAATTTTCTTCTTTACCTGTTGCTGTTTAAGCAGTGTGTTCTTTCAAATATAATGAGGGCCATACAGAAAAGGCTGCTCCCTTTTTCTCCTCCAATAGACCTTGTGAGCTGCAATGATTAAGTGACAGCAGCTCCTCAACAGCTATAGCCAATGTGCCTGAAGGTGGGTTACAACCCTCCCAAACAAATAATATGCAACAAGTTTATTACTGCACAAATGTTCATGAGCTTCATCAGATGCATAAGTGAAAAGAATTCAACCATCAGCGCTTCTCCCCATCGTGGATGACCAAAGATTGGGAGGACTACCTGCTGCACGCAACTTGGGGGCTCAAAAGCCCTGCCCCAAAGAACACTTCACCGGATGTACGCCAGACAAACATTCAGCTGGTTGGGCCTTTCCCCCACCTTGGAGGTCCAGAAACTGGAGGGCCACTACACCTGTTTAATATCTGCCTGATCGAGGGGAAAAGAGGCTTTCTCCCCCTGTTTAGCCCCCCTCCGACGCAGCGTCCTGCTCCAGCGCCCACGCCCGCCCTCCTGCCCCAGCCAACCGCTCGCTCCCCGTCCTCTGCCCGGGCCCCGCTGCTACGCACCCCAGTCCTCGCTGCTGAGCAGGTTATCAGCGCGGAAGCGGCTCGAGTCGCTCAGCAGCAGCTCCGAAGCCAGCACCGCCATCTTCCTTCCGCTTTCCCTGCACTACACTGCCACTGGCTCCCACTCAACCCCCGCTGCCATAGCAACAGCTCAGACCAATGGAAAGACTGATCCTGTACTCCTCTGGCCAACCACAACCGGGGAGGCGGGACACGGCCTGAATATTCACCAACAGAAAAGAATTATGTTACGGAAGCGTAACAGGAAGGAACGCATGCGCCAAGACCGATGGACGCACATGCAACACGCACGAGTAATGACTATTACAATAAGTGCGCACGCGCCGTGCAAGGTACACTTTTCCTGAAGTGCCCGGCGGGGGGGGGGGTGAAGCAACGTGCACATGCGCCGTAGAACCGTCGCGGCTATACTTTGAATATTAGTGCAACGGGACACCACTTGCTCCACGTGACTGGTCAGCATGGGTGAGTTCAGTGCACGTGTATTACTCGGTAGGCAGTTTAGCGGCTTTAAAGGCCGTGTTTTGCGCATGCGTATTGAGTTGCTGGTTCGCGCAAGTTCTACTGGGGGTTGTAGTTTAGTTGCGTGTTTTAACTCCAGATTTTTTCCATAATGGTTAGGCTTAGCTACCTGTCTTTTAAATAATAATTATTGAGTAGCTCTGGCCCTTGAAGAAGCGAATTTGACTTTGGCCTGTTGTGTACAGAACCTCCCTCTCTCATGGAGCCAGTAGCAGTAGGTAAGTAATCCAGGTAATCTCTTGGATTCAGTTTCCCATCTGTAAAATGGAGAGAATATGACTTCCCTCACAGCAGCATTCTGTAGATAATAAATAGTAACACTTCAAGTGTTCCTACTATTTTTGCCCGAGCCTGTGCCTTTGTCCTTAGCAGCCACCTAGCATACCGAGGCTTTTAGGTGACCAGTAGGACCTACTGCAGCAAAATGTTGCAGTGCACACTCCGCCGTGTTGCATGGGGGTGTTTTTGTCCATTTCCCCTTTTTAAGACTGTTTTCTCCCAGCAGCATTTTTTTACTTCTTCAAACCTTGGAGTCTGCCAAGATTTCCCTTCTGTGAGTGAGATGTTTTGGCTACATTACACCACCAATCTCCACCTCCCCCACTGCACTCCTGCAGCTCAAAATTAGAACTGGTCGTTAAGCTACTGCTTTTCCATGCTTAAAAATATCTAGTCAAATACGTGCATGTTACATTTTTGTATCTCTAGCTGATGTTAAAAAGCACAAGGAGCGCTTGTAGAAGTTCTTTTGTTCAGAAAAAAATAATGCAAACATTTAAAATGAATACAGAAAGACAGGTCAGTAATAAAAGGAAAAAAAAGACCTTATAGCTAATTCAAAATGCTGATATGAATCAGGAGTGGAAATTTTTTTCAAAGGCCTAAGGGCCAAATTCCAACTTGACAAAAACCATCAAACTGCATTTTCTCTCTGGGTGTGCCAAAGGTACAACGAGCTAAATGGAAATGTGAGTTTTACTGATTTTAAGCCTACTTAGAAGTCAGCGGGACAAGCCTCATGTGTACTCCTATACAGTGGTACCTCGGCTCATGAACGCCTCAGTTCACAACCAAATCGAGTCGCAAACAGAAATTTCATAAAAATTTTGCTGCAGATCGTGAACTCTGCATCGGTGACGATCGCGAGTGCGCCCACTTCCCCCCCCCCACACAATCGCTGGGTTGGGGGGGGGGAGATGGCCGCGATCTTTGTTCTTTGTCACTTTGCTTCACATTTTTGTGAGTAAAAAAATAGTTGCAGAATGGATTAACCTCATATACATTGACCCTTATGGGGAAATTTGACTTGGCTCATGACCAGTTTGGGTCATGACCAGAGTCCTGCAACGGATTAAGTTCGTGAGCCAAGGTACCACTGTATAAACAGGAATGGGTATTTCAACAGTACTTTCAAATAGCGTTCCAACTATCTACATGTCTACTCAGAAATAAGCATGAACAGCATATCTGCTCACAAATATGCAGGCAAACCTCTGCGTGTTTATTCAGGAAGAATCACTAAGCAGGAAAGAATTACTCCACACCTTTCTCCCCTCTCCCCTGCAGGGAAAACAGCTTATTTTCAATCAGTAGCTGATTGGACATTTCCCCTGCTGAGTGCTGAGAAGGGGAGCTCAAATAGTATAAAACAGGCATGTCCAAAGTCCGGCCCGGGGGCCAATTGCAGCCCGTTTTCAAATTTCGAGCGGCCCGCAGCCTCTTCTCCCCGCCAGCTCAGCCTGTTACTCATCCCCGCTGGCCGGCATTTTTCCCTTCACTGCACAGCGGTTCCCACAGCTGTCCCCTGCTGCCTCCTGTTCCTTCAAGGCTGGTGGTTATATTTCACCAGAAGATGGCAGTAGACCTGAGTCAGCACTCTTGGCGCGTGACCCTTGTGACACAAGGCTTGTGTGCCCATTTCTAAAATGGCGACGGTAACTAAAAAAAGGAAAGTTGACAGCGAGGGCCGCCACTTCCAGGACAAGTGGCAGTTGGAGTATTTTTTCACTGAAATACGAAACAACTGTGCCTGCCTAATTTGCCAAGAGACTGTGGCTGTTTTCAAGGAATTCAATTATCAAGAGGCACTACCAGACGAAACATGCTAACTACAACAAGCTAACTGGGAATGAACACGGCGAAAAATGGAAGGAACTGGAAGCTGCTTTAACGGCACAGCAGCGCTTTTTCACAAGAGCCCGTGAGTCAAATGAAAATGCCACAAAGGCGAGCTACGAGGTGGCAACGCTGATTGCCAAGTACTGCAAACCTTTTACTGAGGGTGAATTTATTAAAGACTGTGTGATGAAAATGGTGGAGAAAATTTGTCCTGAGTAGAAGCAAGAGTTTGCCAATGTTTGCGGTATGGAGAATTGAAGACATTTCATCTAATATTAAGAGACAGAGGCAAAAGGAGTGGTTTGACTTTTTTTCATTAGCCTGCGACGAAAGCACGGATGCATCTGACACCGCTCAGTTATTGATTTTTTTGAGAGGAGTGGACAATGACATGAACGTGAGTGAAGAGCTACTTGACCTCCAGAGCCTTAAGGACCAAACAAGAGGAACAGATTTATTTGTTTCTGTTTGTTCCGCCGTAGATGACATGAAACTACCATGGAATAAAGTCACTGGGATTATTACTGATGGCGACCTGCCATGGCTGGCTAGCGAAGTGGATTATCAACCCTAGTCTGTAACAGAGTCAGCGAAGAAGGAGGCAAAGCTATAAAACTCCACTGTGTTATTCACCAACAAGTTCTCTGTGCCAAGCATCTGAAATATGATCATATTATGAAACCGGTGATGAAGGGTATTAATTATATTCGCTCCAAAGCCCTGTGCCACCACCAGTTTCAACAGTTTCTACTCGATATCCAGGCTGAATACGGAGATGTTGTGTATCACAACGAGGTAAGATGGCTCAGTTGGGGGTCTGCACTGCTGTGCTTCTACTCTCTTAAGGAGGAAATCGGACAATTCTTGGCAAAAAAGGGACAACCGATGCCAGAGCTATCTTGATCCTGTTTGGCTGACTGATTTTGGATTTTTAGTTGGCATAACACGACATCTGAACGTGCTGAACACGAGCCTTCAGGGGCAAAATGCAGTGGTAAGCCAACTGTATTCACATATCAAAGCCTTTGGGACCAAGCTGCTATTTTTCCAAAGGCACCTGTCACAAACGCAGCCCAATACCACACATTTCCATCGCTGCAGGAAATAATGACCAGTTTTCCACAGAACAATATGAGTGCGCAAATAAGGAGGTATGAAGCAGACATCTCATCTCTGGCTGGGGAGTTTCAACAGCGCTTTCAGGATTTTGCAGCTATTGAAAAGGAGATCACGCTTTTTTCATCTCCTTTCTCTGTGGACCCTGATGACGCTTCAGACCACCTGCAGCTGGAGCTCATTGAGCTGCAGTGTGACGCCGAGTGTCGCAGTTGGCACCAACAGCTCCCTCTTGTCAACTTTTACCACCAGCTAGATAAAGACAGGTTCCAAGAGATTCGAACATTTGCTAAGAAAATGCTGAGCTTGTTTGGTTCGACATACTTGTGCAAGAAGACATTCTCGGTTATGAACATTAACTAGAACCGCGTGAGGATGAGACTAAGTGACTTTCACCTGCGTGACATCTTGCGCATCAAAACCACTGTTTTTGAGCCAGACCTGGCCTATATAATGCAGTCGAGATCTCAGTATCACCCTTCACATTAGTGCAGTTAAGTTATTTGTTTAGTCTTTCATAAAATAGTTCATTTGCACTTAATGGTTCAAAGAATGTCAGGCTGAATGGTCGGCCCCCACACATTTTCACCTCACCAAATCTGGCCCTCCTTGCAAAAAGTTTGGACACCCCTGGTATAAAAGGTTTCTCACAGCAAGTCAGCCAGCAGTTGTCTTGGGCAGGGGTGGGTGGATAGCCCATTAAAGAAAATTGGGGGGGGGGGACCTCTTCAGAGCCTGTTTCTCTTCTGCCAAAGGTATTTTTATGTTTATGTATTCATCTACAGTCTTCTCAGTGCATTGTATAAATCTGGTTTCCAAGCAATGCAATTTTCAGATGCATGTTCAGTCTTTCAAACCAATCAGGTGAGGTAGTTAGACTAATAATTCTCAGTTTAAATGGCAAGAGAAAGAACCTTCTCAGCAGTCACATTTTCATTCATTCTAGAGAGGGTGCCCTGCAGACCACTTTAATGGAATTCTGGCACCAATCAACAATGTTTTCATTTTCACAGGATTTTTAAAAAATATGTTGAATGCCTTATTATGCTCTATGTGTCTATTTTACATTCTGGAAAAATGTTTTTAGATACGATTTTTTACATTTTTCTTCATTTTAATGTGTTAAGATTGTCTTATAAAACTGTATTTGCTTTAGTTCTCACAATATTTTAAATTGTTTGGCTATCTTGCAAGGCACTCAGAAAACAACAGTTATTGATGACTGATCAGTGCTTCACAACCCCTTCCCCATGCTGGTTTTCCAATCTACCTCAAAGTTAACTTTCTGACAACATATTGGTGCCTTTGGGTAACCAAGTGCTTCTTTATTTAATAAAATAGTTACAAGGGGGAAAGCAAAAGTATCCTCAGGTCTGTTCAGTTCCTGCACATACAGGACTTGTCAAACAAACCATCATTTCCGTTTTGCTATCTCCTATTTTATTCCATTGCCGAGAGGCTTCTGGGTCTCAACTTCTGAGGAAACAGCAGCAGGGGAACATCCCAAACTAGCAGAGCAACTGGCAGATCGACTGGTAGATCTTGACATTCTTGCATTATTTGATGAGGGGCCTGTGAAAAAACAAACATTAAAGATACCAGGGCACCGTCCAGACTTCATGATAATGTAGCTTTCAGGAACAGGTTTAGGGTTAGGAAAATGGGTGAATTGGGAGGGTGGTGGCTTAAAGCTCAAATTCTTCGAAAGAGAAATGGAGTCTCATGCATTAAAGGCAGCTGAATTAGAATGCCAGGAACCAGTTTTGAGGGCAAAACTGGTTTAAGGGGTGCTTTTCTCTGGTGGCAAAATAACGCCCCTCATCAAGTCTGCAGGGGTGGGCACCCTGCTGCCCTCAGCCACACTTCAAAAAGAGCAGCTCGTGTGGGATTGAAGCCTATGGCTGGTTGCCCTTAAATAAGTGCCATGAATCTTAAGCAGGAGTAAGCAAGCCAAGAGACTTCTGCATTAGGCAAGAGCAAACTTGGCAGCTCACTGTGAAGGATGAAAGGAGAAGGACGAGAAAGGGGTGACCCACTCCTGGCTAGGGTACTTCCTCTGTCAGCTTACAGTCCCCAGAAAAATATCCTTCACTCTCAACTGAAAATCAGTTAACTATCCTTGTTGTATTATAGACTATAACATGTTAAAATAATAAAATCTAAAACCAAGCTCTTTTTAAAAATTGGGTGCCACTTTTTCACAGTAGGACTATTCTTTCCTGTTTAGTGCTGCATGGTAGATAGAAATTGAAAATGTGCTGCTTGGAAACTACCCATTGAATTTGCATCTGCCATGTAGTTCTGAAACTAGAGGAAGTCAAGCAGGTTGAACAATTTCTCTAGCCTAGTATTGTCTACCTGAGATTAGCGATGGCTTTCCAGGGTCTTGGGCTGCAGCCTGTTCTCCAGAGACCCCAAGCAAATGAAGTTAGGGCCAGTACAGGGCATATGCTTTACTGCTAACCTACGGTATCTTCCCCAGAGGAAGCAGCCAGTCCTTGTTGAGGTGCAGTGCAGCAAGAAGAGTTTGTTTGGGATTCAGAATTAGGAATGGGCACCCCTTAAATGAGATTCATGTTGGGACCAACAAGTCTGATGTGGAACAGCTGCCAGAGAGAGAATGAAAATACTGTTTTTGGCCTGCTAGTCATATTCCCTTATCTGGATATGCAGAAGATCAAACCAAGGATCCACCTTCAAGCAAAGCATGGTATTGGTTTGACTGAATATCCTTGAAGCAGAAGGAAATAGCATTGGCACCTGATCATGAAAAACATGCTTGGCTTGTTTCTGTGACTTTAATAGCAGCTTTAACTGCAGTGATTGATAGGCAAAGCTTTTGGGAGCAAGTAGAAGCACATTAAGAGCCAGTAAATATCTGATCAGAAATCGATAGGGTTGGGATGACAGTGTGAGTGAGGACACCTAGGTTCCCTAGCAAGAATAGGGCTAGATAGACTGGCACCAGAGCAACAAGCCTTATCAGCCTTTCCCAGTCATGTGTGATCCAGTACCTCTGGAAGACAACTATCATCCCCAGCCTGGCTGGCTGGGGACAGTGGGATTGATAATGCAACATATCTGGAATGTACCAGTTTGAGAAGGCTGATGTGGATCAGAATGAGGAATAGCTCTTTTTCAGTTTCAAGCATTATAATTTATTCCCAGGACACAATCAGAGTACGTAGTATAGCACTTTCCAGAATTTCAAAAACATGCCCTAAGTAGCATAAGGAGTAAATTTTGATTGTGGGACATGCAACCAGAGAAGGAAGAGGGGAGGGGGAGAAGGTGGCCAATGATTTTAGACAGATGTGGTTTTGGCTGGAGCTGGAGGTCACAGCTGAGATGAGAATTAAGAAGCTGACTTTAAAGGTATCACCAAAGAGGTGTGTTTTGAGGGGAAGTCCTTAAACAAAGGAGGCTTTCCCGTCAGATTAAGGTTAGCCACAAGAAGAAGAATACCTTACCAGCTTGGCACACCCGATTCTTGCATGCCAGCACCGGCTCCCCCAGATCCTCATTGCGCAGTGATGCTGCTATTTTCCTGACCACATAGCGGCAGGCTGAAGGAAGAAAATAATTACGGTTGTGTTCACCTTGGCCAAGACCGAAGCTCCAGTGAGACTCCCAGCTTTTGTTTTGTGTTAAGCTTCTCCCTTGCCCTCCTAATCCAAGCATCTTGGCTTCTTAGCATTCTTCTTTCACTTATTAGATTCTCCTCTTTCACCTTCCCCCAGCAGACTTGTCTCCCTATATTTGCAGACCCTTAACTTACCACCAATTATGAGTCACACCATGCTTTATGAAGGGGGGTGCCGGTCAGCCTGGACGCTCCTTGTTGTCAGTTGCATAAACAGGATTTCAGTAAGGGAAGGAGGGAGGAGGTGGAGCTGACCAATGCAGAAGCATTGTGGGAGATGTAGTTTTATTTTCTCGGTACCTACAAGGCCCAGGACGGCAGCAGTTGTGTGCCTGATGCAGCAATAAGCCAAGAAAGACTGTAATGCAGGAGTGTGCTGCCTTTTTGAGTGATGGACGTGTTTGGCAATTTGAGAAACTGGTCTGGGCACCGATGCAAAGTGGCTGGCCGGAGAGAAGTAGCAAAGAGCAAGTACTCTGAACAAGGAAGAGGTGGGATCTGAGACCCGGTGCATTAAAAAGCTTCTTTGAATGCAGTTTTCAGCTGCAGAAGAAACCTATTTCACAGCAGTCTCAGCTGTGCCAGTAAGAAAGCATGTGAACTGGGGGGGGGGGGGACACCAAAAAACAGGAGGAGTGTGGGGTATTGGTGGCCACCAAGAAAGCGGTCTGGAGGCAATTTGATGCCTGTGGGTAGCATGTTGCCCACCCTTGGCCTAGTGGCAACTTTAAAGTCTATGGTATGGCGTAGTCTTTAAGGTGCTGCCCATTTCCTTCGGCTATAATAGGGAAGAGCAGTCTCAGTCCTGGCTGTGGGTAGGAGCTGCCTGACTTTCAGGAACTGGCTGCAGGGCCTAGCGGAGAAGGGAGCCAGCCAGGTGTCATGAGGTCATTGGAAAGGAGGATTTGGGTGCAGGCTCCAGCCTCTTGGTGTCATTCAACTGGGCAGCTTGGTCCAGTGGACAGTTGGGTCCCCAGAACAGTATAGGTTTGTGGGCGGTTGAAGCCCGTGAAGTGTGGTGCTTTTGGATTGGAGACCTGGGGGATGTGGGTTCTAGTCCCTGCTGAGTGACTTTGGGCAGCCGTTCACTCTCAGCCTAAGCTACCTCACTGGGTGGTGGCTGTAAGAGTTAACTGTAGCTATGTAAGGCTCTCTGGGTTTCTCACAAGAAGAACAAAGGTGGGATATAAATGCCATGTAGTAATATTTATTTCATTTCTATACCGTTCTGTAGCCAAAGCTCTCCGGGCAGTTTATAACAATGTATAAAACAAAGCAATAAAATACAGTACAAATATCAGAAAGCAGCAATGTTTAAAAAGGGCAAAGTTAATTTAAAATAGCTTAAATACAGTGTAAATACAATAAAAAGACCCAGAAGAATGACCAGGATGATCCCCTCAGGCCCTGGGGGATTATCTCTCTTTAAAGGCCTCAGCATAGAGGGCTGTCTTGACCTAGCACCAAAAAGATGGCAAATTTGGCACCAAGTGGGCCTCAGCCTGGAGGTTGTTCCAAAGGTAGGGGTGGTGTCATGGTGCTCTGCCCCTTATTTCTAGGTTTCTCTTTCCTCTAGTTTCAGCATTTTCTGCCTGAATGCATTTGTATTGGTTAGAAACTTTGCTTGCTGGCAAAGTTTGTTTTATATTTTGAATGTATTATATTTTAGTTTATGTTTTGAGCTGCCCCGAGGCTTCGGCGAATGGGGCGGCATAGAAATGTTTTAGATAGATAGATAGATAGATAGATAGATAGATAGCTGAATGCTTTGCCCAGATGCTGTAATGTACTCAAAACATAAGGTTTTTTTGTTGGGGATCCTCAAATTATCTCTGGACTTAGTAGCTAAGAGTCATTACTGCTTGCCAGCAAAAATATAATAAAAAGTGCATATGCAGAGCTTTTCCTTTTCCACCCAGTAACACCATGCCCATTCCACAGAAAGAAGGATGCTTGCATGATTTTACAGTGAAAAATGGCTAATAAATTCTCTACCTGAAGAAGAAGACTAAATCTCTTACATGGCCCAGAAGCCTGAGTGTCTCTTTCTGCAAATTTAACATTATCCCCACTTCCCTGGGAAACCCTAGCATAGCATGTCAAGCATTTGTTTGCAAAACCAGGGTTACTGCAAAATTTTTATTTTTCAAAATAAAAATATTTTCAGTGGCAAGGAAACCTACTCTATTTTTTTCTTTCTCCCTTCCAGCAGCTCCCATGATAGTCTTATGTTGTTTGATATTTATCTTTTTTTTTCTTTTGCACATTTTTTAAGATTTAAAACTAAAAACTAAAAAAATAATCAGTCATCAAATACATTGCATGTACTGGGTCAGCCTCCTATAACATATCTTTTAAACATTCTATAATCATATTCAAATCGATTTATAAAAATTTAAAGACATCTTTAAATCTAAGCCAAGTCCCGTTTCTCCAGCCACTTGTAAAAAAGGTCCCAAGTTTGATAGAAGTCAGTATCTTCTTTCTCCTTCAATAATAGAGTCAATCTGTCCATTTCTGCACAGTCCAGAATCTTTTTTAAAATCAGTTCCTCAGTGGGTACTTTTTACCATATGTGGTGGACTTGTGAATATGTGAAAAAGTATTGGATTAAAATACATAAATGGCTTGAGGAAATGCTACAAAAACCCTTAGCTTTTAAACCTGAAATTTTCTTGTTTGCTAATATTTTCTGGTACAATGCCTAACAAGAAAATTTCAGGTTTAAAAGCTAAGGGTTTTTGTAGCATTTCCTCAAGCCATTTATGTATTTTAATCCAATACTTTTTCACATATTCACAAGTCCACCACATATGGTAAAAAGTACCCACATCATGTTTACATTTCCAACATCTGTTTGACATATTTGGCAACATTTTAGCTAACTGATTTGGCAACAGATACCATCTATAAAACATTTTATATAAATTTTCTTTATACGAAGTTGCTAAAGTTACCTTAATATTTCTCTCCCATAACTTTTGCCACTTTTCTAATTCAATATTATATCCAAAATTTTGTGCCCATGTTATCATAGTTTCCTTAACCTGTTCCCCTTCCATTTTCCTGTCAAGTAAGAACTCATAAATTCTTTTAATCATTTTCTCATCTGTTTTTAACATCACTTGATCAAAGGCTGTTAGGTCTTTATAAAACCCCCATATTTTACAATCTTTAGCATATCTCAATTGCATCTGCACCTTATACCACCACAAGATATTGAGTCCCTGTTCTTGTATTTCTTGATCTAGCTTCAGGCCTCCATCCTTATCCAAAATATTATCATATCTTATGATCCCTTCAAAATTCAATACGTTTGGATACACAAAAGCTTCCATAGGTGAAAGCCATCTTGGTAACTTATTATACAATTTTGACTTTAACTTTTCCCACACTGACATTAATGATCTTCTAATAAAGTGACTTAAAAAAGTTCCCTGTGACTTAACCTTCTCATACCACATATAAGCATGCCAACCCATTTGCAAATCATGTCCTTCAAGACACAAAATTCTCTTATTTCGCAAGGTTATCCATTCTTTTAGCCAAGTTAAAATAGATGCTTGATAGTACAACATCCAATCTGGTAAACCAAAACCCCCATTCTTTTTGGTTTCCTGAAGCATTTTCAGTTTAATCCTTGCTTTCTTTTTTCTCCAAATAAATCTCGAAATTTGAAAATTTAAATCCTCAAAAAATTTTTTATCAATTTTTACGGGAATCATTTGGAACAAAAACAAAAGTTTTGGTAGTATGTTCATATTAACCAGTGCAACTCTTCCCATCAAAGACAGTTGTAAATTGGCCCATCTTTCCAGATCACCTTTAATATCTTTCAATAATTTATTGTAATTGTCTGCTTTCAAAGTTGTGCATTTAGCTGTAGGATAGATTCCCAAGTATTTAACCTTTTTGACAATCTGCAAGTCCACTTGTTCTTGGAGTCTTTTTTTCTGATCTTGTGTAAGATTTTTAACTAAAAGTTTCATTTTTTCCTTATTTATTTTCATCCCCGTAACCTCACCATATTCTTCAATCCGTTGCAAAAGTTTAGGGATTTTTACAAAAGGTTCCTCTATTATAAAGACCAAATCATCCGTGAATACTTGCAATTTATACTTTTCATCCCTAATTTTAGTATCTTTAATGTCCTTGTCATCCCTAATATTTCTATTCAAGACCTCTAAAGTCAGGATGAACAGCAAGGGTGACAGCGGGCATCCCTGCCTTGTACCCTTTTGTATCTCTATAGCCCTTGTACGTTCTCCATTAATTAAAATCCTGGCTGATTGTCTTTGTTAGATGCTTGATATCGCATTTATAAATTTTCCCCCAGACTCCATTTGGTCCATCTGTTGCATCATGAATTGCCAATTAACATTATCAAAGGCTTTCTGGGCATCTAAAAACAGTAGAGCCATTGATTTTTCCGTGTGTGTCTCGTAGTATTCTAGGATATCCAAAATAGTCCTCAGATTGTTCTTCATTTGTCTTTTAGGCAGAAAACCATTTTGGTCTGGATGAATAAAGTCTATTAAAAACTTCTTCAACCTTTTTGCCAATATAGAGGCAAAAATTTTATAGTCCACATTTAATAATGATATGGGTCTGTAATTTTGAATCTGTGTCAAGTCCATATCTTCTTTCGGTATTAATGTGATATTTGCCTCTGTCCAGGTATCTGGTATTTTAGCAGTTAACAATGCTTCATTACATATGTCTTTGAGAAAGGTATCAAAAATTCCCTCAAAAGATTTGTAACATTCAGCTGGTAGCCCATCTGGACCAGGGGTTTTATTGTTCTTTTGTCGCATGATTGCCTCTGTTATTTCCATAGTTGTTACTTCTTGATTCAATATTTTTTGATACTTTTCTGCTAATTTTGGTAAATCTCCCTTTCGAATGTATTCTTTTACCTTCTCGATCGAAAACTCCTCCTTCCGGTATAACCTTGCAAAAAAATCTTCAGCTATTTTCTTAATTTGTGTATTTTGTACCTGTAGTCCTTCTCCATCTTTCAGTTTCGAAATCAATCTCTTCTCTCTTTCTTTTTTTACTTTATATGCTAGCCATCTCCCCGGTTTATTAGCATTTTCAAAAAAACTCTGTTTAGCCAGTTTCATTTGCTTAGTAAGTTCATTTGTATCCAAGAGATTCACTTTGTGCTTTAAAATATTAATTTGGACCTTAAGATTTCTTTTTGTTGGATCCGCCTGCAGTTCTTGTTCCCGTTTCCTCAATTCTTCTACTAATGTTGCTTGCTTGATATTTATCTTAAGCAACCTCTATAGGACAAAGCAGACTTGGTCTATTTTTTCTTGTGAAGTGCGAGTGGGTAAAGCCTCTTGTAAGTGGGGCTGGCCTCAGCCTTCTCCTATCCTGTAAATCAATGACAGAAAGCAAAACATCCTTAGAAAAGTTCCCTGTAGCTGGAAAGAAGTAGCACAAGAAATGGCTGCCTGGGAGTTAGTTAGAAGGATGCAAGGCTGGGATTTCCAAGTTTCTTTCGTTGATAGTACTGGGAAGGGGAGCAAGGGAGACTGTCTTCCCCAAAGTGGTGCCTTCCAAATGTTTAGGATTGCAATACCTATTTGCCCCACCCACCATGTCCATTGGTCAGGAAAATGGTAACTGTAGACCTAAAACATCTGGAGGATGCCATGTTGGAGAAGGGTGACATGGAAGAAGCAATTCTGTGCATGAGAGAGAAAGAAACTGAATAGCACCTAGAAAGAAAATGAGAAGTGGACGATCACATTCCCCCAACCCACCCTGCTGCTGGTCAAGCTTTAGGAGTTTGGGGAAAGCGAAAGATGAGGATAAGAGAAGAAGCCTTTGCTGGTGCCCTTCAGAAATAGGGAACGCAGCATCTGTCCCAAAAATCTGCTCCCGGTTTCTCTGGCAACCTAACTGAGGTGGTGTAATACAGCATGCCAAGTAGGTATTTCTGGGCCTTGACCAGGTGAGCAATGGGTTTGCTGAAGGGTGTTTGTTTTCAGGGCCCCTGTAGTTTTGATGCTGTTCCAACGTGGTGATGGATGTGGGAATTTCCAGCTACTGTTTCTCAGGTTCTGTCCTTGAGAAACACCTACCCACAATTAAGCTCTTTAACATAACAAAGAGCATCAACCTGACCAAACACTGAGGGCAGCAAGTGCTCCTGACTTTTCAGTGCTGGTGCGCTTCTCCCTAAAGAGGAATGCCAGGGACCATTTGTATTCTGGTTTTGTGCTTGCTTGCTTTGCTTTGCTTGCTTGCTTGCTTGCTTGCTTGCTTGCTTGCTTGCAAGGTAGCATGTACATTCATAAAATACATCTAACTGTTTTGTAATCAGGAGTAATCCCAAGCACAGTGCTTTGATTGGTTTGTGTACAACAGCAACTATTTTTGTGCAGTTAGTGTTTCATGAGCCTAATCTTTCTGTCTCCTCTTTAGAATGCTTATCAGGATATAGATCCAAATGAATTTCTTCTGAGTAGAGAAGAGAAGATTGGGCTTATAAACATATATATCATTGTGTGCTGCCTCCTTGCTTTACCTCTCTTTTCTACCACTGTCCCTTTTACAGTCATAATTTATGGGGGAAAACATCTGTGGAGAGAGAAGCCCATTTAAGCAAGGGCTCATCTTTTAGTTGATGCTACTTTGGAAAGCCACTGTAGGTTGAAGGTGCATGTGGGGGTTGGATTTAGTGCACATTTAATAAGTTGTGCTAAATCTCCTTTACCACATGCTCAAAGGGCACAATCCTATCCCATTTTAGGCAGAGGAAAGGCCTGCAACTACCAGCATTTCCCATTTTTCTGTCTAAACTTGCACAGGATTGCACTTTTGGTGTTGTTGCTTCAATGGCAGCCATTGTCCACAGCAGAATTTGGTTCTGACCCTTCGTGAGGGATACTTAAAAGTTTTTCTCCTGAGCTTGAAGCTCTTTCAGATACTTTTCTTTTATTGGCCATAACCACGCTGAATTCCAAGTTCTTACTTAGTTTTGAACTATATGTATAAGTGTCTTTTCAGACACAACTCCCAAAGCTTTTTATATTGAAAATTACTCAAGTTTTTTTAAAATCCAAATTTCCTTATGCACGAAAGACTAGCTAGAATTCATCTTTGCCCTAAACTGGGTGTTTGAGAGAGAGAGGTGCATTCATGCACACACTCCAGAAATCCTTGAGAAATGTTTCCATTTCTCAAAGGGCAAATTCACACAAGAATTCATCTGATTCTCTTATTTAAGTGTGGACTAGTTAAAGCTTGGAGAATTCCCTTAGGGAAACAAATACTTCCCCCCCTTCAGCAATGCCATTATTTATGCCAATTTAGCTCATCTTGGGCGAGGTGGACACTAACTGTGTACAGCAGGGTCAGGGAACCTCCAGTCTATGGTCCTGAGCCTGATCTAAATTATTCAATATTTGTATTCTTACATGCAAGCTGGTGCATATTTACTCAGCATTAAGATCCATTGTGTTCAACAGCGCCTGTTACTGTCATGAGCCGTCAGGTCATCTTCAGTTTGAAATGAAATAAGTGGAAGCCCTCCAAAATGTCCCACTTTCCATGACATGTGCTATCAGTCCTGTTCAATTCTTCTACAAGCTGAACGGGGTTCAGAGGAGGGCAGCAAGGATGATCCAGGGACTGGAAACCAAGCCCTCTGTGGAGTGATTGGAAGAACTGGGCATGTTTAGCCTTGAGAAGAGAAGATGGAGGAAGGGCATGATAGCACTCTCCAAAAAAGGCTGTCACACAGAGGAAGGCCAGGGTCCCAGAAAGATTTCCTGACTGTTAGAGTAGTACAACAACGGAACCAACTACCTAGGGAGATGGTGGGCTCTCCCACACTGGAGGCATTCAGGATGCAGCTGGACAGCCCTCCAAGAGGGGTGGTTTAACTTGCAGTCCTGGAGGTTGGGCCTGATGGCCCTGCAGCCCAGCCCAATTCTACTATTCTAGGAGTTGGTCCTATTTGGTCTTTCCTCCTCTTCTTCTGCCTTCAACTTTCCCTAGCATGTTTGCCTTCTGCGGGGAGTCGTGCCTCTCATGATGTGCCCAAAGTAGGACAGCCTCAGTTTTGTCATTTTTGCTTCTAGAGACCACTCTAGCTTGATTTATTTCAGGTAATTGTGCATAGGGGTTTCAGCTTCTTATGAAAATGATTCAGTTCATTGACCGTTTGAACTGATCTGATCTTGGACAGCTGCTTTTAAGAATTTACTGCTAACTCTAGGAACTGATTAAATTTCATAGCTATACCCCATGATGTTGCAAGATGAAGGAAAAAAGAAGTATTATAGATGGGGAGGAAATACCTTGTCTCATAGTAGGGGATCAGGGAAAGTTTCCTTGATTTTGCTCTTTTACTCTCCGTCTTCCGTCCTGGCATCTCCTAAAGGGTCGTTTCAGCTTACAATGGTTGCTAAGACAGGTGGTTGCTGGGGAAATGACGTTACAATGAGAAAGAAGAAGGGGGGGATGTGGAAGGGGACGAGACAAACCAGTGTGATCGAGCAGAAGCTGTAGCACATTCGCTGTCCCCACTACGGCTCATCCATCCATCAAGACCTATGCCAAGAAGAGGGTAAGAGGAGAAAATTATGAGTGGTAGCGGTGTAAAAAAAATGAAAATAAGGTGTGTGTGATTCATAACGAAGGGGAAATTCCTGGGGATTTGAACATACTAGAAGAGAGTTCACACTGTTGCTGCTCTGATGGAAAGGTAATTATATTATGCATGTGTGTGTCAGGACAGAAGGAATGGGAAATAGTGTATTTTGAAGCACAGAGTTTGGTTTCTAGTGTGTAAGTCAAAAGGAATCTCTTCTGCTTGGTGGATTGGGGAAGTCAGAGGAAGGAGGGCTGCTGGGTGTGTGAAAAACACAATGACAGGGAATGAGCTAGAATGGGCTGTCGAAGGCAAATTCTCTCTTGCCATTGGCCAACTAGCTGTGATGTCACTATATGGCCATGAATGTTCTAGTTGACAAATACCACCAGGGGTCTTCTTGGCCCCATTAGCAAACGTGAAAGGATATGGAGGAGATCTCTGAAGACCTGTAAGTGATGTCAGTATTCACATAACTAAAGGAAAGCCAAATTTCTGCCTGAAGATGGCCAGCCTTGGGGGGGGGGGGGAGGCTAAGAGCTCATTTTAATATGCAAAACATGTTCATTTGCCTGTCTTTGCAACAACTATAATTTAAGCTGCTTCCTGTTTTTCAGGTGAGGAACTGAAGCTGAAAGACAGTTGTCTTTCCCAGAGGCCATGTGGTGAATCCTCAGCTCAGCCGGGTCCTGAAAAGAAAAACTCTTTCAGGTTTGCATCCATCCTTGAGTTCACTGAAATCCATTGTGTCTCGGGGGGCGTAGGTTGTGTTAGTAGGAAAAGTGGGCTGCAACGATTTCTTCTTTCAGAGTCATTCCATCTTTCTTCTTTGCAACAGCTTTTAGGCTGGATTTCCTCTTCACAAACTGCCTCTGAGAATAACCCACCTCTGCTGGTGTAGAAGACTATCCCATCCCTGGATGAACTGGCTGGGCCAGTAATGGCAAATACAGAACTGGGCAGTGAGAAGGCGCCTGCTCCGGGAGAAGGGGAAGAAAACCAGAAACAGGGACTGCCCAGTGGTGAACAAAATAGTCAAGATGCATTTGCTGGGAGTAGAGAAAAGGAGAGTGGGGCCAAGGTGAGGGGAGAGGACCTGAAGGAGAACCTGCCTCCACCCAAGCAACCAAGGCCGGCCAGTAGGGGTGCCTCTTGGGCCTGTCCAGATGGCACATTCGTCAAGCTGGTTCTGCAGAGTGGCACAGGGTTAGATAAGCCTAAAGAAGGCTCCTTCTGTCAGGTCTTCATTGAGGCTGATCCTGGAGGACCCTTGAGTTACCCGGCCCACAGGTGGGCTGAGGTGGAGCTGGGCGGGGGTGATGGCGAGTGGGATGGGGTCATAGACTGTTGCCTGGAGACGATGCTTGCTGGGGAGCAGGCAGAAATCCAGCTGACCGGAGGAGGCAGGATGACTGTCCAGCTGGCAAGCTTCACAGAAGCCAAAGACTCCTGGGAAATGAACGCCAGTGAGAAATGGGACCTGGTTCTTGGCAACAAAGAGCGTGGCAGCGAGCTGTATCGGGCAGGGGACATTGGTGCTGCAGCGCGGCGCTATGCCAAGGCCTTGCGCCTGCTTGTGGTGGCTGCCCCTCCCCCAGACTACGACCAAATTAAAGCCGAGCTCCACGCCAACCTAGCTGCCTGTCAGCTCAGGCTGCGCCAGCCAGCCAACGCTGCTTGCAACTGCACCAAGACGCTGGCGCTCCAGCCAGCCAACACCAAGGCCCTATTTCGACGGGGCTTAGCTTGCGATGCCATGAACGACCTGGAGGGGGCAGCCCAAGATCTGAAGGGGGTGTTGCAGGTGGAGCCGGGGAACCGAGCTGCACGGCGGGAACTGGAAAGGGTGACTGAGCGGATAAGGGCTCGAGATGCCAAACTGGCCCGGGCCATGCAGAAAATGTTTGCCTGAATAAAAAAACTAAGCAGTGTTGTTGTTTCTCTTGATTTGCTTTGGAGTGCCCAGCTGTTTTGGATCAGTGTTTATATTCGGAATTTTGTTCTCACGAAATGAAGGTTCCCATCATATTTATTTCCACATCTCTGTGAGATAGGTTGGCTTAAAGAATAGGGCCTAGTGCAAGGTCAGACAGTGGATGTAATGACCGGATGGGGATTTGAACTTGTGTCTTAAAAGTTGACCACACTGACTTTGTTGTGTCTGTAAGAATTAGGACTCTGAATATTCAGTGGTCTGTAGCTGCTATGGAATTTTGCTTTCCAAAAGACTCATGCTCTCTTCCTGTTGTTTAACAACAAACAAGCATGTTTATAACCTTTACAGGTGAATCAAAAAGCCTTAGGAATGTATGGACTGTGCATGATGGAATCTTGGTAGTTAAATAGGGACTGTGTGAAGCATTCAGTAGTCAGGGATTGGCCCAAAAGGGTCTTTACTTCTTGCAAGGAACCCAAGGTGGCTTACTTAGCTCCATTTTATCCTTACAACAACCCTACAAGGTAGGCCAAGAGTGAGTGACTGGCCCAAATTCCCCCATTGCTTCATGGGTAAGTGGGGACAAGAACGTTCAGTCCCAGTCCCACCCTCTAACCACAGAAGCAAGTAATATTTGAAATTATGTATAGAAGTCAGCATCTTCAAACTAGCAACCTTCATCTTACTATTTTTCTATAGAACTTCCATATATCCTGTTCTGTTTTCAAAGACATGTTTCTAGCCCTTTCAGCTGCAAAGGTTAGCTGACAACAATGCTCTTGGTGAAGTCTCCGAATCCACCGAAGAATCACCACATGGAGTTTTTGTTCCATATAGCTCTTAGGTCCTCTCACAATTAGAAGGCTAATAAATGATCCCCGGTTTTGGAAGGGGGTGGCATATTCACAGCTCAGCTTCTCGCTACTGTTCCCTTGCTGCACATCTCCAATTTTCAAGCCTTCTCTGCTGCGAAGAGTGGGAAGGTTTCATTCTTTGGGAAGCCAAAATAGCAATTTTATGCAAGCCCAACATAATTGTATTCCAGCTGAAGAATTTCAAAAATTCACCTTGTCCGGGTGAGGAGAGGGATTGGAGTACATCTCCCAAATTGAAAACAAAATCAAAACTTGGAGTGACTGCTTTGGTGCATTTCGGGCAGGAGCTGGTTCTGTGTTGGACCGAAGGTTTCGCAGTGGTACAGGAAGATGAAATCTGCAGTTTCTGCTTACTGATGTTGCAGCTTTTTCCATTCCACCCCCCCCCCCGGCTGCCCCCCTTTCTTCCCTCCGGCCGTCCCATCCCCCCCTACCCCTTTGAAATCCATACATACCCCTTTTGCTGTTTCTAAGCAACCGTCTCCTGAGAGACTGCAGTGCTGGGGAAGCTCTGATTGCAGATGGTGAACGGGGGAGGGGGTGAAGTGGGGGAAAGATGAGGAGAGACTGGTTTGGATCTGGGGAAGTGGGAAGAGAGCGAACGCTAAACCTTCCGGTACCATCTGGAAACCAACAGAGGAGGAGCTGAGCTGGCCGGGGACAAGGAAGATGGGGCAGGCTGGGATATGATGATGGGAATGGGTGTATCCCCCAAGAGGAGGGGCCCCCACTTTGATGAAGGACTCCACACAAAGCCACCCTGAGGCAAACACAGATAAAAATACTAACAGGCTTTTGCGAATCAAGTGTCTTTAATAAGTAATATACCGATAAGAGAGAGATCCTGTAACCATGTCACTTGCAAACAGATAATACCATTACAAAGTCCAACATCCAAGAAAAAGGGAATCGTGAGGATTTAATGTGACAATGTGAGGTTTGGCACAGTTTGGGAGTGGGGAGAGAGGCACCAGAAATTATAAATAGAACAACCAGAAAGGTTTCTGCATCAACCCAGATCTAATTACTCCCCTTAGTATTTGAACCACATAAAAACATACACTTGTGTGCCCCATGAGCAACCTCGGACATTTTGGTTGATGCTACTCGGTGGTGGTCAGGAGGGGATGGTATGATTTTGCTCTGGACCATTGCAGCCACGGAGGGGGCGGTTTCTGAATGGTCTCCTGAGTTGACAAAAACACCCGAAAATGATTCCCTGCGTGTTGTCATAACCGACGGAAATTTCTGCTGTGCTAGCTTTCTGCATGCAGGGAACTTTGTATGTGGGAAGGATGCCAAACTATCCCCTGCCCCCCCACCCCACATCTTCAGTCTGGAGTGGCACAGGCCAAAAATCAACTACCTTATTTAGCAAAACATGTAGACTGTAAGGTTTGTTCAGCACATGACTTTTTGGGGAGTGGGGGATAGAATGTACCCTTTCAGACCATAGGTGGGCATTGCTACTTTTAACTTTCTTTCCTGCCCTCTCTCCCCTTAAATAACTCCTTGTAAGTACAAAGACCTCTTTAGGAAAAAAAAAAAGAGCTTCTCAACCACGTCTTTACTTGCAGTGCTGGCTTTCCATTTATTGCACCCCGCCACCCCACCATGCCAAGAGTCCCTTTGTGTATTTCTCACAAGAACCCTGTGAGATAAGCTAGGATAAGAGAGGGTATCTCGGTGAGCTTTATGGCCAGGCAGGGATTTGAACCCTGGCCTAAGTCCAATGCACTAACCTTTGCACTAGCCTGGCTCACTACCGGTTTATTAAGGTAGGGGCACAGTGAACAATATTTCCAGTATTTCCAGTCAGTCATCTGACCGCTTCTGTCTCCATCGTGTCTACACTAGAGTGTGTTTCACACACAAGTCACTGTGGAAAACATCTTGCCCATAACCATGCCCTGGAGCGTGTCTGGGCAGACACGGCTTCCTGCTCGGGCACTGCGGTGCCAATGCCCTCATCCAGCGGGCAGTCTTTCATTGCAGTGACAACTGCTCAGACTTTCTCCTTCCAGATTGATTGCTTCCCCTTTATCCCTTTTAAAAAGCACCTGGAAGCTATCATTTTTCTTGCAGCTGTCAGAGGATCTGCTATGGATTTCCTTTAATTTTTCACCTTTTCAGAAGAGAGGGGTGTAACATTTTAATGTGGTTTTGTACAAAGCAAAGTAAGCATCAGTTGGCAATGAGGGGGAGGAGATTGCTAGCTAAATAAAAGTTTTAACTGATTATAACCTCTATAACTCCTCTTCCTGAGATTGCCCTAAACATGAGATGAGTATATATTGTAATCTACCTCAAGCATTTAGAACAGGGTGAAAAGGAATCAGAATAAAATAAATAATAAGGCTTTAAATAACCGTCGTCATCTTTTCCCCTCAAGGAAGAAAAGGGGAATTTAGTTCAAAGAGCATTGTGAAATAGCAAGTATAAATAGAGATTGTTTAAACACTGCAGAATGGAGTGTTCTTTTCCAAAGAGACTATGAAAGGTGCTAACACTAAACTGAGCATCCCATAACAGGTGGGGAAAGCAAACATGTTCCTAATTTCACATGGCTATTTTCACCGGCTGTGCTGAATGTTCTAGGAAGGATTAGGAATCACCCCTTTTTGAAAGCGGTTGTGCCTTTCACACCTGAAATAGAGATCCAAAAGAACAGAGCAAGGCCTATGTTATATCATGTACAGGTGGCAACCGGGTGGGTGAAGACTCAATGTCCCCAAATATTGGGCAGCTCACCCACCCCATGGTAGCTGTGGTATTCCCAACATAAGAAGAGAGAAACAGGTGAAGAACAGCAACAACCTTTGCAGAGCTCCATGGGGCGCAGCTTAGCATATGAGCACCTGCTCACGCTTGCAGGACTGCAGAAGAGCCGTCGTGGATGCACTGGGCGGGGGGGGGGGGGTGAGTTAAGCAAGATGTAGGCAGTGCAATCTGCAAATGGGCAGCACTATGCATGCAGGAAGAGGAGGAGGAGGAGGAATGTGGCCATTGCCATGGAAACAGGAGGTGGGGCCTACTCCTTGGGAAGAAAGGAAGCAAGCTAAGTGTTCTGGTTGAGAACTGGCAGGAAGGAGATGCTTGTTGCTAGGAGATCACGGAGCCTCAGGTGTGCCAGCATTCATCCTGAATGTCATCGCCCAGAAGTCATCCGCTGAATGGGTACCATGAACAAGGCCAACAGCAGCCAAGGGCTGTGGGAAAACTGTTGCCAAGCATTCCAGGTGTTGTTGGCAGGGGAGACAACGGTTGCCGAGGACCGCAGGGGAGACGGTTGCCAAGGACCATCCTTGGGCGTGATGGTTGCCAGGGTTTTCAGAGCTGCTGTTGTCACCAGTTGTCGGGGTACAGGAGTAGGCAGGAGGCGGGGGTCCGTTGCTAGGGGTCCCAGTCATTGTCGTGGTGCTGAGCAGCAATGATGATGACCACAGTGAGGATGGTGCAGAGGACGATGGCGGCAATGCCCACCGCCAGGCTGATGAAGGAGAAGTTGCGGGCCTCTCGCGAGGCGATTTCCGCGGAGACGATGTCACCGCGGGCAACGGCAGTCCGCACCTGGCAAAGAGAAAGGAGAGCATGCCAAAGAAGGCACTCACCGCCCCAAACTGCATTCACACCAAGGCACCGGGCACCGTTTGATGCACGCGGTCGTAGCGTAGCACAATCTTAGCAGATTTGTTAAAGACGTGGGAGCCCAAGTGCATGGCCAGTGCAATCATGCTTACTGGCACTAGCTCTTCAGCCCATCGGCCAGGGATTCATTTTGGAAGGCCTCCTGCTCAAACAAACCTTGCATGTAGAAATCTAGCATCTCAAGGGGAAAGATTCTACCATGGAAACTTACCTTACGCATGGAAAGTTGAGAGAGATGGTGGTTAGAGTGTTGGACTGGGGACCTGGGAGCTCCACATCCTAGTCCCCACTCACTCATGAAGCTCACAGGGAGGCTTCGGGCCTGTCAATCACTTCCAGGCCAGCCTACCTCACAGGGTTCTTATGAGGATGGAGCTATGTAAGCTGCCTTGAGTTCTTCACAAAAGGAAAAATGGTAGGATATAAATGCAATGTAATAAGTTAATATGTATCTAGGCAGAGAAAGATTGTGTTCCATACTTATAGAGGGTTTTTTAAAAGAACTTTCCTAAAATGTGTTTGTGATTCTGTATGTTGCTCAGCTTTGGATAACAACCTAGAAATAAACACATATATTCTGTTGTGGTAACTGTCTTAAAATCAGTGATGTAATGGCAAATTTAGAAGTGGGGGGGGGAATCCCTTCCTGGTAGTCCAAGCCACACCTCAAAGCTACACCCCCATCAAAGCCACACACCCCAAGACACCCCCATTTCCAAAACTATGCAACCTCTGATTCTATAGTAAAAATGAGCTTTGTCATTTTATTTGAATTTCTCAAGTGATGGATGCAAAATGAGGGTATCTTTTTTGAAACAGTGAGAGCTTCTAGAATGTGTTTCTTATTTATTAAGAATGAATTATTTTTAAAATCATGTTCATACCCTGCTCTCCAGCCAAAAAGCTCCCAGAGTGGCTCATGTGGAATTAATAAGGCACTTCCAGCCATCAGGTTCACTATCTAAAAGAATGACAATCAGAGGCAGACCATGAGGGAAAGTATCACAGGAGACACTTGTGCTTGCCTGGCAGGTCTCTCCAGATAGGTTGTTCCCAGGAACTGTTGGAAAAATGGCTGTGAAATTCAGGACTCCGACACATGGGCAGCCACAGCCACGAGCCAGCAAAGTTAAGAAAGATACAGAAAAATTAGAAAGGGTCTGGAGGAGGGCAACAAAAATGATCCAGGGTTTGTAAACACTGCCCTGTGAGAGAATGAGAGAACTGGACATGTTCAGCCTCGAGAAGAGAAGACTGGGGGGGGGAGGACAAGATATCCCTCTAGAAGTACCTCAAAGGCTGTCACAAAGAGGAAGGTCAAGCTCTCTTCTTGCTGATACCAGGACAGGAAAGAATCAATTAAAGCTGCGACAACCCAGATTCAGGCTAGATATCAGGAAAAGCTTCCTTGCTGTCAGAGCAATATGAGAGTGGAACCAGCTGCCTGGAGAGGTCATGGGTTCTCTCACACTAGAGATTTTCAAGGCAAAACTGGACAGTCATCTGAGTGGGATGGTGTGAACTGGTGACCTGCAACAACGGGGCTGGACCTGATGGCCTTCTTGGCGCCATCCAACTCTACTGTTCTATGAATCTATGAAAATTAACTCTTGAGGGGTGGTTGGGGAGGGTCAGTGACCCCGGCTTCAGGGATCCAGCACTCCCCTGAGCATCCCTCCAACTAAAATAAGTGAGGCCACTCAGACCCCCCAAGGGGTCCCTCTACTACAAATATTTGCTTCAAATATTTAAAATGACCTCAGACACAAGATGGACCAGGGAGGAGAGGACAAGGAGGAGTGAACTGCAGCTTCCAGGATTTCTTGGGGAGAGGAAAACAAGATTTCACTGCATGATTCCAGGCATTTACACACTGAAATAAGTTCCTTTACTCCCTAGGATGTGGGTTTAGGATTGCAGGCCCAAACGGTGTTTCATGCAGATGTGCCTTCTGAGATATTTTTGTTACTCCTGCATGTGAGGGAAGCTAATTAACATTGCTGTATTTACACCAGGTTTTCAGAACCAGCTGCTCGCTCCTGCTCTCTCTCATTCTCTTTCTCTCTGCCCTTTCTCAGCAGCTGCTGAACACCAATTTGCATGTTATTTACCCTTTGGGCAGAGGGGTGGAGATGGACGCTGCACCTCTGCTGGAGGCAGAAGCACCGTGCACTTCTGGCTCGGCAAAATGGCTGACAGCCTCCTCAAAGCCGTGGATTATTTCTGAGCACGGAATGAAGCTGCTGACTCCGGAGTACAGAACGTGTCCGAGTGTGGGAGGTGAGGGGTGCCAGCCAGACGTGAATGAGGCCTGCACTCAGCATATGCTTCTGAGGAGTTCTCGCCATTTTGTCCCCGCCCCCACCCCGTACTCCTTAAATCTGACATTTCTGTTTGTAAAAATGGGTGGCTCGCTGTTCGCAACATGGCAGGGGTTTTCAGGACCAGCTCAGCCAACAAAGGATGCTTGGGAAGGAGAGTGCCGGACGTGTTCGCTCCACGGGCTTCGTAGGGATTACACCACAAGTACAGGGCAGCTCGAGGGCCCAGCTTGCTCTTTCAATCCAGATGCTTCTCTGGGAGGACAGACAGCAAAGCCCAGTTGTGGGCAGGCCCAAGATCAGCGCTCCTCACCTGGTTCCTGGGCCCCCCACCGCGGGTCTAGCCACACCTTAACTATCCTTTTTTCCCACAATTCCCCTGAGCCTCTCAGCACACCCAGAAATTCAAACGGCCTCCCCCTTCTTGCCTCTATGTAAGTACATAGCCGTGACCCACTGACCTAGAAGGGGGCCCACCAGATGGCATTTGAACAAGAGCTCACTCAGCCTGCCCTGAGGCTAAATCGGCCACCCCTGTTGCCAACATGGGGATGAGGGGATGACCTTTATAGCAGGAGTGGGAAATTCTCAGCTCAAGGGGCAAATTCTATTTTGGAGAAGCTCTCAGAGCTGCAGTCCAGTGATAGGTGGGGTTGAAGGGAAAGGGGAACAAGACATCATATTTTAGATCAGGATTCTTATGGCCAGCTTGAAGTCTTAAGACAGTTCAGCCTATTAAAATGTGTAGAGCCCACGATACACTGAAAAGGTCAGTCTGGGTAGAGGGACAGAGAGCAAGGATGTGTCTACTTGAGGAACTCCAGAGACCTGGATGGGGGTCACCAGAAGGCCAAATTTGGCCCCCAGCTTTAGGCCTCCCACCCCTGCTTTAAAGAGGGGCAGCTATGTCCATGCGAGTTGCTAGAAGTTCATTTTTGGGAAGGGGCCTTCATTCACCACACGCCACTCACAACAGTCATGCTGGCCACTTGTTCATGACTGACTAGGATCATGCAATACATCCTGAAGGTACACAGTGACTGGGCTCAGGCAGCTAAGATAATCCACATCGAAGGCTTGAGTATGGGTTGTTGCTGAACTATACTGAAACACAGGTTAGTGTGTTGTCTGAACCCAGCTGAGATAATCCATGGTGTACAGCCACAGTTCACAAACCAGCGATGAACCCTGGGGGTCATCTCATGGATTGCTCATGATTAACAAACCACAGCGTCCTCGAACAATTGGGTTCAGACAACACATACATTTGTCACAACAACAGCTCATACTCAGCCCTTGAGTGTGGACTGTTGTGTTGTGTGAATGCAGCTGTTATCCCTCCACCATTCTGATGTACCCTTACCATATAGTAAATACAATACAGTGACCCGACAGTGCAGTAAAAGACAGAAACACAACAACTCCCGGGCATCTCTCAGCTCCGCTCACCTGCACAGCCTTGATGATGGCAATGATGCCCGTGGGCCAGAAGCAGCAGATTGTGGTGAGGACGGCAATGGGGAGGTAATCATGTGGAGGGCGCCGCGGTTCCAGAATGGCAATGCCAGGGGTCATCTGTGTTGGGGACAGAGCTGGTGGAGGAGGAGGGTTGGCCTGAGGGTATGGCTGCAAGGGAGACACAAAGACCTGGCATCAGCAGGGGGAGGCCGCCTTTGCCTTTGAGAAATCCCAGAGTCCAGAGGACTATTCAGCAGGACTGGGTGGGAGACCACTTCCTGGATCGTACCACTGCAAGAAGGGGTGGCAGGCTTGGCCGCTCCCCCAGCTACACTGGGGGAAAGGGCTACAGTTCTGCAATAGGGAAGATGCTTTCCATACAGAGAAGGGTCTTTTCTGCTGCTGCTGCTCCCCATCTCTGGCACTCCCTCTCTAGGGAAATTTGCCTGGCGCATTCTCTATTTTCTTTTCCGTGCCGGGTGAAGACGTATCTTTTTAGGAATTTTTTTTAATGTTTAGCCTGTATGCTGTGACCCTTTCTAATTGTTTTTATAGATGTTTAATTTATTCTGTTTTCATTGGTTTTAATGTATTTTTACTTTGTTGGTATGTTTTACATTGTAGGCTGCCTAGGAAGGCCTCGGCAATTATAGGTGGCCCATAAATATATGTAAATAAATCAATAAATGAATCAGCCTGGGATCTCCAAGGGGAGGGGCTAAGGCTAGGAAAGGAAAGGAAAGGACATCCTTTGAAGCCCTGGCTGGTCAGTCTCATCAGTAATGGGCTACATGGACCCCTTGCCTGACTCCACATAAGTCACCTTCTTATCCTACTATGCGGACAAAATCAGCATATCAGAGGCAGGGAAAGGAAGGTTCTAGCCTTGGGTTAAATCCGGTATTCTTCTTGTATGGCAGGACTTCTTTCTGTCCTCCCCTCCACAATTCCCATGTGCCTCCCAGGCCTGTTCTGGAGGATCCCCAAATCCTCTAGAGCAGATTTGCAGCTGGGTGGGGCTGGCAGCGAGGTGGGTGTCCACACCAGCAGCACCAGCTCCACCGGCAAACTGGGCAGCAGTGGACAGCCCCTAATCTTCCTGCCAAATTGTGGTCCATCGAGGTGGTCAATATAGAGACCAAAACTTTTGGAGAGTCACAGCTCTCCCACCTCTGTTGACAACGACGGCTATGGCTGATGGGAACTGAAGGCCAAAATGTCTCGAAGGCCACAAGTTGCTAGCCCCTGCTGAACGGGGTGCCGTCTGTTGAGCGTGAGCTGAAGGCACCCAAGGTAGGCACCCGACTGAAGCTGGACAACATCTGGAGGCTGTCTAGGAGTTATATCCTGCCTGGGGTGGAAGAAAGGGCAGCAAAGGGAAATGTGGGTTCTTGTCATTCAGCATGACATGATCTTCTGAGAGTCTGCTCAGTGAGTGAAAGGCACTGGGAAAGGCAGCAAGCTCTGTATCTAACATTAAAATGCGTTAAAATCAATGATGGGAATCGTCAGCTTTAAATGCTGTTAGGCTACCAGCACGTCTGTTCGAGTGGCTGAGCAGTGAGTTCCCCCTTGAGGCCCCCTCACCATAGAACAAGGCTACTCCAGCCTGGCAGCCTTCAGGTGGGTTGAACTGCAATTCCCATAATCCCATGGGTTGTTGTCCACACACCTGGAAGCTGCAAGGCAGGAGAAGCATGGTGTGCAGTGGCTGTGGACCTAATTGCTGGGGAAGTCTGTGGAAAAGCCGCTTTGTGTTTATTTGCTAGGAAAGCTTGTTACTGATATTCTCATGGAAGAATCATCACTGACTTGGGGAACTGAATGCCTTGCACACAAAGAGGAGAGAAATTCAAAGCACCACCTGCAAAGTGGAAGAAATTAGTCTGCATGCAAAAGACACAAAGGCTTGGCTCCGATTTAACAGGAAACCAGTTTCCCACTGCATGAAACCACACACACTTTCCCTCCCCTTCTCTTTCCCTGCACAAGCAGGAAATCTAAAGCATCAATTTTGTTTTTAAACAAACCACAGTTCCCTGTGATGTCCAGGTTCTGGGAACTATGGTTTGCCTAAGCTAGGGTTAGAAAGAGGATGAGGCTATCTATGGCTATGACTCATGATGACTATTTATTACTTCTAGAATTACAGACTATGCAGCTCTCAAGACCAGTTGCCAGGAAACAAAAGTGGAAGGACACCATTGGACTCATGCTCGGCTTGTGCATTCTCTGGTTGGCCACTGTGGGAAGGGAAGGCTGCACTGATTAGGCCTTTGGTCTGATCCAGCACAGCCCTCCTTGCAAATACAGGCAGAATCAGACTGGCTTGTTTTTAAATATCCATTCTCAGAATTCAGATGCCACAAGGAACAGTGGTCTGTTTTTATAATAGCATTGGATGCTTCTGATATCCTCCTATAGCATGTGGGGAAGGGAAGGGAAGGGAAGGGAAGGGAAGGGAAGGGAAGGGAAGGGAGGTGCATGAAAGCCCATGGCTTACATCAGCTCAACGAGCAAAGGTGCAGCAGCCAAGCGGCTAACCTGTGCACAGTCTCAGGATCCCTTGTCCTGAAACACCTGCGCAGCTGGCCACTTGCTTTCTGGGCTCAACTGCAGGTGGCAGTCTTGACTGATGGTTAAAGCCCTTCCTGGCTTAGGACCCAGTCATTCAGGAATGCCTGCCTCATTATGGACCTTCCTCCATATTCAGATCTGCTAGAGACCACTTGGAGGCCGTGATGATCCACAGAGGCTGGTTGGTTGGACAAGTATGAAGGGGCCTTCTCCAGCATCGTCCCCACATTATGGGGTGGAGCCCTGCCAGATCTACAACTATCCCCCCCCCCACTCCTTAGGTCTCTAGAAAGGGTGTAAAGATGCATCTTTCCTATTTAGCCTTTTCAAATGTCTAGCTTTTAATATTGTGCTGCTCTTAATTTTCTTCCTTTCATTGCTCCAGGTTTTATTGTTTTCAACGGCTGCACAATGCCTTGATGGCCTTTTGGCAGATGAGATAATGCAATGGACGGGCTCTACTGATGAGGAGGCTGTTAAAGTTCAACCAGTAGTATAGTGAGCCTTCCCAGGATCCAAAAGCCAGGAGACCTTCTTAAGAGCCACCGAGGCCTTCTGGCTGGCCCCCAGCTTCTTAGGAGGACCACCAGAGATAATTGCCTTGAAGCCGCCTTCCCTGATCACCTTCCTAGATACCAGGAGAAATCTCACTGTCAGAACAGTAGATCAATGCAACCAATTCCCTAGGGAGGTAGTGGGCTCTCCCACACTAGAGGCATTCAAGAAGTGACTGGACAGTCCTCTGAGTGGGATGGTGTGAACTGGTGTCCTGCAACAGCAGGGGGGTTGGACTTGATGGCCTTCTTGGCCCCTTCCAACTCTCCTATTCTATGACGCCATCATTGTGTAGATAAGAGCTGCTTTTGCTGTGAGAAGTAAAGCAACTCCTCCCACCCTCAACCCCCGTCCTCTGGGAAGAGCAATTTGAGGCTGTGTGCTACTGTCAGAGTCTGCAGTAGCAGGAGAAAGGAACTGTATAAAATCCAGGGCAAGAGGCGTTCTCTTTCGTTCCCTGTCTGGGGAGGGGAATTGCTGAGTCGCTCACTCAGCTACCTGGGAGCCCTCAAAGCACCCCCGGGCCTAGTCAAGGAAGCAAATGCGGCCACCAGTAAAGGGGACGGTGAGCGTTCCCTTGCTTGCCTATGTTCCGCATCCATGCTCATCTCTGACAAAGTGGCTTAGTTTCTTCCCAAGCACCCTTAAATCTCTAGTGAGGCGCTGTGGCCGGGGCAGGCCGCTGGGTTAAAACGAACAGTGTGCAAATGGGAACGACCTCTGTCACGACTCACACCTGGGAAAAGCTGCAGCTTCCTCTGACATCCGCACTGGATTGTTGTTTCTAGGCTGCCCAGAAAGCTCCCTGGTCGAGAGTGCCGAGGGCAGCAAAGAAGTCCCTCTTGTTCATTGTCTGACCGTGGCAGAGACAGGCAGTACCAGCAGGCCATTGTTCATGTGAAAGGACGCCTCCTTGCAGGCGCACGCGAGCAACAGGAGGTGAGCCCAGCTCCAGGCAGGACCGGCCGCCACCGTCAGCACACGGTGCGTATTTATTCGTCTAGCCTTTTGCAGTGATGAGTAATGGAAAGCACCCCAGCAGAAGACATCCCGTTACTTCTGTGCACGGGTCTCCTGCCTTCCCCTTCCGGTGCCGGAACACCTCCCTCCAGCCTCATCTCGACACACCCCGACCTTCTTGGCAGAGGTGCATTTTACATTTCTGACTCTGATGGAACCCTAAATCCCTGGCCCTTGCTGTCTGGCCACCTGCATCCTTGCAGGGGCCATGCCGGGAAAGTCCTTCCGTCCGTCCGTCCGTACTCACCGCTCCGACGGGGTAGACGGGCACGTACGCCGTGCAGGGCTGCAGCTGGACCGGGTAGCCTGGGTGCATGTAGCCGCCAATGGGCAGGGTGCCGACGGGGGGGTGCGTCTGCACTACGTAGCCCTGGGGTGCCCCATTGAACTGAGTCTCCTGCATGTAGGGATCAGGGGGGAGGCGGGGGAGGGTGGCCGAGTGATGGCGGGGCGGGCGGGGGAGGGTGGCCGAGGTGGGGGGCGGGCGAGGCAGAGTGGCGGCCCCTCCGAGCCGGGGCAAGGTGGCGGTGCCTGAGTGCACGCTTGTGGCAGGGGGGTCGCTGTATCCGGGAATGGGGGCATCTTGTGGGGGTGGGGGGGGAGGCTGCAGAGGGGTGTTGTAGGGTGGCGGAGAAGTATGTGGGCCAGAATCAGGCAGTCCTAAAGGGAAAGGGTAATGCAAAGAAGAAAACGTAAAGAAGGTTAAAGAAGTGCCGGCACACGTAGGGTACAATGCAGCTTGAACAACACAACAGATCTTTGTTAGGAAGAGTTCCCCAAAATCCCCATGAGCCATCCTTTCCCAACCTGGTAGCCTTCGGATGGCTTGGACTGCAACTCCCAGAATACCCGGCTATTAACCGTGCCGGCTGAGCCTGATGGGAGTTGAGGTCCACAACATCAGGAGGGCACCAAGTTGGCAAAGGCTGCCATAAAGATCCGACTACTTACATCCATTTCACTGACTAGGTTCTTCTCCCCCTAAGACGCAGTTGAACTAACATTAATTTAACCAGCAGAGTGCTTTGAATCCAAATTCTGCCCTCCAAAGTGATTCTAATGTCTCTGACTCTTATGTCCCCAGCAAATCTGATGCATGGACTCTTCCTTCCACCACTCGGACTCCAGATGAAATCAGCATCCGAGGCAGAGTCCAGTAGCAGGTCAGCGGGTGCTCTCCTCTCTGTTTGGGCTCATCCACACCAAAAGCAGCTCCCCGCTGGCAGAATGCGCCTTTGAGGCCTGCCCAGCTAAACATCAAAGCACTGATCAGAGAGCCGCATGTGACACAGGCTCCCCCACATGGCTTCGTGACAGGTCAATGTGCAACGAAAGAAGACGGGCATGCCACGTTGCCGAACACAGAGCAGAACAAAGAAGAGAGCTGGACACTGACTCTCTCTCATGCGCTCTCTCTCTCTCTCGCTCTCTCTCTCATTCACACACACACACACACACACATGCTGTATTCATTTATTTAATCCAAGAGGTGGGGACCCTGTCCAAATCCACCGCACAAGGACCTCTCAAAAACCGTTGAGTGGCATAAATCTTGAGCCACTCGCGCAAGGCTAGCATGTGAAATCCTATTTCCCCGTCACACTGCATTCCAAGAGCTCTCACCCACCCACACGCACTCCCTATTTTTAGGATAGCAAAGCCCCTCCAGCCCTCCCTCCTCCTGCTCCTGCCCTGCCTGAGATCACCTGTTCCTTTGGGGATGGAGACATTTGGAAGTAGTGCATGTTTAGTGCAAGCAACAATCCTGGGCATGGACGTTTCTCCTCTCTGAAATGAGTCTCCAGGGTGGAATGCTGCCTCCAAGCAGAACCCACACATCTCATTCCATGTTTGGGCTGGCTGTCGCCAGGAGGTGGTGAAGCCCGTGGGCTCTGCATATGCCTGCCTTCCTTCTCCAATTCAGAGCAGTGTTCCTGGCATTGAAAGTGGATTCCAAGACTAAGCCTGGTGGCAGAACAAAGCACGGTGCAGGCTGAAGGATGAAAAGCTCTACGTGCATTTTTCAGATTTCTTCTGCTGGCAAGGATTTGCCATGGGAATACCAAATGTTTGTTTGTTTGTTTGTTTGTTTGTTTGGGATATGTCTAACCCGTCCAATCACTACGCATCTCTGGACAGCTTACAACAATGATTCAATAAATACAACAAAGTAAAACATCATATTAATAGCCCCCAAAATAATAATATTAATAACACTAATAATCCACGACTGGTATTTAAAAACACAATTAATTTTTTAAAACTTTAAAATACTGGGTGAATAAAAAGGTCTTGACCTGGCACTGGAAAGCATTTAATGTTGGCGCCAGGTGGACCTCTCTGGAGAGTAGAGTGCATTTCACAGCCAGGGTGCCGATAACCCACGACTGGTATTTTAAAACACAGTTAATTTTTTAAAACTTTAAAATACTGGGTGAATAAAAAGGTCTTGACCTGGCGCCGGAAAGCATTTAATGTTGGCGCCAGGTGGACCTCTCTGGAGAGTGCATTTCACAGCCAGGGTGCCAATGCAGAGAAGGCCCTCCTCCGGCTATTCTGTCCCCTAATCTCCTTCAAGGAGGGTTCCTGGAGCAGGGCCACTACTGCAGATCTTAAGAGGCAGGAGGCATGTAGAGGAAGAGAGGTTCCTTTAGGAATCCTGGTCCCAAGCCATTTATACATTTTCCATTTTAAGAATGTTGTGGGCACTCTTGCAAATTTGGAGCCAGCAGGGACCCTCCCTGGTCTGATGTAGTGGCACCGGAGGGTCACAAAATATTAATTTCCAAGGGCTCACACGGCTGAGGCTAAAAGAAACATGGCTTTTGTCAGAGCCAGAATACTGGGGAGAGGTGGGGTATCAGCACCAAAAGCAAACCCCCTCTATTGAACCAAAATAAAGATGCCACATCAGGTGGGCTCTCCTAGAAGAACAGTGAGGAGATTATTAAAGTTCAGCAGGAAAAGGTAGTGAATTGTCCCACTGTCCAAAATCCAGACTATTTTTCTGGCGCCACACCAAGGCCTTACACCAAGTACATTCCTTGGGAAAGAGCTGCTTTTGACTCTGGAAGTGTTTCCTTTACTGAAGCAGTTTCGTCCTTCCTTTTCCCCAGAAAGTGGGGCAGAACCTCTGCATGTAACCTCTATAAAATGCGTGGCAAGAGCTGCCATCTTTTGTTCTTGACTTGGGGAGAGGAGATGCTATGTCATTTGCTCAAGCAGCTTTGGAAGGCAACAAAGCCTATTCAGGGATCCAATCTGGCCACGGATAGGGAAGAGTAATATTTCTTTGTTTGTTTATATTCCACATAATCTTCCTTTGTAGTCAATAAAGTGTATGTTATCTTTTCCACAAGTACTTTTTCCCATTCTGAACATCCTCAGCACTGAAGTGAGGCATTCTAGCTGGTCCAGGCTGCAAAGGATTGAGGTAGATGGTGCTAGAAGGCAGCGCTTTGCAATTCATCCCACCCTCCCACTTAAATCAAAATTAATGTTACCAGATCCTAAGAGAGCATAACACTCAAGAGGGGCAGGGACTCTGGTGGGCGCCAGGAAGGGGGGGGGTCTGTGGGCACAAGGGTGCCCAGGAGCACCACATTGGAGAGCCCAGAAAGAGAGGATGTCTTCAAATAGAGGACTGCACTTTCTGAAATAGGCTAGGCAGCCATCTTCCTGATCAGGGGCCCTGTGATTTTGAGGTGCCTGGGACCCAGAAAAGCATGGATCTTGTGCAAATGCATGAAGGGAATGTAAGCACAGAAGAGAACACGAGCTTGAACTGGTCAGGGCTGGCATAAATGACAACCTCCCTTTTTCAGCCTACAGACAGCAGGCAGTTCCTCCAAAGCTTGCAGCTCAAGCTGCTTGGTACAGCTATCAGGTCCAGGCAGGAAAACCTACTTTTCAGACCTAGATTCAGGAACATTTTTTTCTGAAGTTAAATAGCCTCCTCTTCCCAATCCGTACACGCCTTCTGACAAACAAGGTTGCCCTGAAGAGACAGAGTCCTTTAAACACACACAGTCAGCCGGACAGACCTTGCAGCATATACAAAGTGTGTGCAAATGTGTACGTTTTCTGTCCTGCGAGTCTGAGCCCTGGATTTTTGGGGTACCTGGCACCACCCCGCTCAACTGAGCTTCAGCAATTCTGAACATTTTCAAGGGGCTTTCTGAGTTCTACATCTGTCTGTCTGTCTGTCTGTCTGTCTATCTATTCATGAACAATATCTATACCCCATCCTTTACAAGACGTCCCAGGACGGCTTACAATAAATAAATCACAACAAAGTACAACACTGAGCATGACAGCGTTAAAACCTAATTAAAATAATTAAATGTTAAAATAATGGGCAAAAAAAAAAAAGGTTTTTGCCTGGCGGCTGAAAGAATATAATGTCGGCACCAGGCAAACCTCTCTGGGTTGGGTGAATATTCCACAGCCGGGGCGCCACCGCAGAGAAGGCCCTCCTCCAGGTATTCACCCTCCCAGCCTCCTTCAAGGAGGGTTCCCAGAGCAGGGCCTGTACTATATAAGCACATCTCAGCTGTGGTGAATCCCGAAGGATTGTACAAGTGCCCCCTTTCGATTCATAGGTACCTGCTTAAAAGAAGAGAGACGGTAATGACCGAAAAGGGGTAGGAAGGTGCCTTTAAGCATTTGACTAATATGAGGAGGCTGGCCGTGTGCTGCCAGTCTTTTGTTGCTTTGAGGGCAAGATGAAACAGCTTTATGGCCCTTTCAAGCAACTGCCTGTGTTAATGCTGCCTCCTGTATAAGGAGATCATCATTCTGTATTGTTAATTTCCAGGAAGTGCGCTGCATTTTGCTGCCCGCATTCATTTCTCCACCCGCCCAGCCGAGTACTTTATGCTTTTATGAGTTGAGCGCGGCTTATTTTCCGGCTAACAATGCCATCCACTCAGTGGCACCTCTGCACCGAAGAGCTTCAAGGCAACATTTTATTTAATGAGAAGGTTAATCTGATTCAGCTTAATATAACAAACCAGGGAGCTTAATTGGGCCTTTAGTGTGCGTTTGCATTTCCGTTGATCGCAGTGGCAGCTTGTGCTCCAACACAGTATTTTAGTTCTCAATGTCTCTGCAGAGTGATATGGCTCATTCAAGGGCACAGTTTGGGTGCCGAAAAGATCCACGGCTCAGGCCCTTAAGACAGCACACACACACACACACACACACACACACACACACACAAGTTCCTACACTGATTTACATTATGCTCTAACCTCTCTCTCTCTCCCTCTCTCTCTCTCTCTGGGTGGCTTTGGGCCTGCCACGGACTCTCAGTCCAACCTACTTCACAGGGTTGTTGTTGTTGTTGTTGTTGTTGTTGTTGTTGTGGGGATACGATTGAGAGAAGGGGGAGAATCATGTACGCTGCCTTGAGTTCCTTGAAAGGAAAATAGGCAGGATGTAAACACAATTAATTAATTAATTAATTAATTAATGCCTACTTCCTTTCCCCTGATCAATAGTTTGATCAGGCTTCTTCTATCTAAACATGTATAGATTGTGCTCTTAGGCTACAAAATGCTGAAACCAGTGTCCCACCCCCTTTACATTTGCCTACTACAAGATTGCCCCCAAAAGCTTCCCCAAAAGAAATCCAGCCCTCAGGCTGAAAAACACTCAAGGCTTCTATTGGAAAGGAAAAAGGAAGAGACTTTTCCATCATGGAGGAACAAGTAGCATTTGTAGTATGCAAAATGTCTCTGTTACTTCACAGAAACAGAGAACTGGGTGGTCAAACAGTTCCCAACTATACCATTCAGATGTTCAATGGAAACTTGGGTGCTTTCCAAGGACCAAACTGAGAGAGAGAGAGAGAGAGAGAGAGAGAGAGAGAGAGAGAG